>NW_010301514.1:0-9985 GCF_000700745.2 Antrostomus carolinensis
AGGGTGGGGGAAGGTGGGGGGCAGCGGGCTACTGTTTGCATGGCTCCATTCAGTACTGATTTAAATGTCTGGGAGAGTGAGGATGATTTAGCAGAAGATCTAGAGAGTTGCAATTACTTTTGGGAATATTAAAATTTTTAGGCAGATAGCCTTTAACAGGGAACTACTCACTTTCCATCTCACTGGGGTTTAGCACTGTCTGGTTTTAGAATTTACCATTCTTCACTCTTTATGTTAGCGTGGACTGTATCTTTCTGATACCAATAGCCCTTAGTTTTCCTTGGCTACTGTGGCCCTGACTTGGACATCTCTGAAACAGCATCACCAAGGCAGCCCAGAGGAAGGCTGTGTTTGGCTTCAGTTTGTCTAAGTCAGAGAGGCCCAAGTTCATATCACCTTCACAGCCACAGGTAGATGGCCACCTTGTCCAGTTGCCTGTAAAGCTCCTCCATATGCCACTTGAGAAATGTAAGACTAAATAACCTTCTTGCTTGAATCAGGAGCTCTTATAGTCAGTTGAGAGGTGTACAGCCTCTCTAAGATGTATTTAGATCCTTTTCTCTCTTTCAGCTTTCTTTCTCACTGATTTGGTAGGTGTTACATATGACTGTATTTACAGGCACCTTACTCAGAGCTCCTTTTATTCATCACCAGGAACTCCACCAAGAGCTACACCAGAGCTCGGCAGTGATGCTATTTATTCTGGCTTCTCTCATGGTGACTTTCTGGGTGGGTTTTTTTTGTTTGTTTTTTGATTTTTTACTATTCAACTGGTAGGCTCGTTTCTCGATTTGTACTTCTGGACTACTGAAGAAGTGTGAGCTCACGTATATTATGGTTTTTAGGTCCTCTTGCACTAATTAACTTGTAACTTCCTCTTCAGTTTTTCTAAATTTGGTACTTATTTTACTGTAAACACCCATTTGTTCCACTGGGAAGCACAGCTCTCTGAACATCTGGGAATCATCATGTGTCATGAATGACATGATGTATCCTCACTCTTAGACCAGCACAATGCTAGATCTGATGGATGGAAGAAATGTGTCAGGGAGAAGATTAATATACACTTTGGTTTGTGACTTGTGACTCACAGGGTAAACTTCATTCTCTCTTTGGTGATACAAATCCAAGATCTGCTTTTTTCCTTTCCTGTTTTGGTCCTGGTTTTTAACACAGAAGCTTGCACTAATGAGACTAGAGTTTTTGCTAGCTGGATCAGAACTTTTCACTTATGTCTGGACCAATATGTCTAAATAAATCCTCCCTTTGTATGCCACAGCTGTGTACAAGGCTCTGTCCTGGAGATGATTTGCTACCCTTAGGCTAGGTAACAGATGAGAATTTGGTAATTCTCAAGAGGAAGGGTTGTAACTTAGCTTTCTATAACATGTAACAGATACATGTGATGTTGTAAGAAGTGTATTTGTGCAAGTGTAACTGATACTGTAGGAAACCAAATATAGAATTTCTGGGTGAAGAAGCACTTCTTCAGGCACACTAGATCTAGGCAGGGTTTTTGCTGTGGGTTGCTGGTTGCCTGTCAGCTGTACCATTAAACAGATTCATGGCACCTCCTTCAAGAGCTATTAATATGTATTACCTTGGGAGAACAACAACCTGGAATATGAATCAAAGCCACTCAGGAGAGGAGTGGCCCCTGGTGCGTGCACACATGGGCTGGTCTCTGCCCAAGACATCATGGGTCCAAGTAGAAAAAGAATTTGATTTTTTGTTTTTGTTTTTCCTGGTTAGTGAAAAGATATTAAGCTCCAAGTACCTTTTGTGGGGAAATAGAGAAGGCAGCCAGGCAGAGCCTACAGGCAGGGTTACAGCTCAAAGAAAGCCTGGAGTTTCAGTGGTTTGTCTCCAGACTGGGATGTGCAAGGGCTCCAGTTTGGCCAGTGGCAGCACCAGCAGCAATGAGGGAAGTCAGTGCTGGGTCTCCTTTATAAGTCACACAGAGCAGAAATCAGGGACTGGGACACAAGACAACCAGGGCGAGTCAATCACCCACATCCCTCAGGACTAGTTCAACCAAGAAAAAAAGGAAGGTAATCGTGGTAGGTGATTCCCTTCTGAGGGGAACTGAGGGCCCCATATGTCAACTGGATCCCTTCCACAGGGAAGTCTGCTGCCTCCCTGGCACCTGAGTTAGGGGTATTAGTAAGAACCTCCCTGGCCTGGTGTGGCCCTGACTCCTACCTGCTTTTGGTCATCCAAGCTGGTAATGATGAGATTACAGAGAAAAGTCCAAAAGTGATTAAAAAGGGCTTCAGGTCATTAGGGAGACTGGTTGCACTATTGGGAGCTGGCCTCTCCAGGTGCAGAAACATTCATAAATATCTAGATAAAAGCTCTGGGAATTTGAAAAGACATTGTCTTCAGTTATACTCTTGTTGGGTTTTTTTTTCTTTTCTTCTTCCTTTTTTTTTTCTTCTTTTATGTATTTTACCTGGAATCCTGGATTTTTCTGTATTTCTTTAATTTTTTAAAGCATATTTCCCTTTCTAAGAGCTGTGTTAACTCTGCTTTAAGCGTGCTGTATCACTATTCATTATTACATATTTGCTGAGCAGTGAGCAGGAAAAAAAATTTGAGAAATTGCTAGGGGCTGTTCAGAGTTGGAACTGTTGTGATGGTCATTAGAAGGGAAATGTGGCAGTTTTTTCTGTGAAGTTTGTCAGAATGAGGCCAGAGACAAGTGAGCAATAATGAGGCTCTTGAAACCGCTCTGCAGGTGCGTAGTGGTAAAATAATAGGCAGGTGCAGAGACAGTCTTTGATCACAGTCTTGGCAGGGAGCTTGTTCAGGGTCTGCCCTATTTGGCATCTGTGCAAAGAAGAAAATTCAGTGGCAAAAACTGAAATGCAAACTGCAACTTCTGCTTGTGCACCACAGAAGATTCAAGGGATTTCCTTTTTTTTTTTTTTTTTTTCAATATACTCTCATCTTAGAAAGTTGAAGGCTTGTGTCATAACAGGAATAAATGAGTATGGCTCCTTGACCTTCTGAGGATAGCTGGCTCTAATCTAAAGGTGAATGTGCATGCCAATATTTTCTGTAAATACTGCAACTAAAAAAAAAGGGATTTCAGAGAAATTTGCTTTAGCAATGGTTGTGTTTTATTGCGGATTCCTTATCAGTGAGTATTTGAGCAGGTGAAGTAACCTTCGTGTCGCATTCAAGGACTATGCAAGGTCCTAGACAGCCTTGGAAATTATTTGGAATAAGGTTTTTCTAACATCCCAAAATTTCAGTGTTTTGTTTAATAAGTGTATACCAAATTAGGACAAAGAGTATAAGTACTGATATATTCTGTGCTCTGGGAAAAGTGAACAGGAAATAAGTATGCAGCAAGAAAAGATTGTGTAGCATCATGGGGGATATGGAGGAACTCAGCATACGGCTGATCTAGAATTGCATTTTCTCCAAAGCATCTTTGTGTCTGAGGGTGCACCTCTGATTCCTGAGCTAAAGCAAGCAGCACTTCTTCCTGACCTCCCCAGCAGAGTTGCCTCACCACTTCCAATCTTTCCTCTGAAAAATGTTAATGTCTCTCTTTTCCCTCTCAACTGCCTCCTTTCACCCTGAAATTCCAGATTCAGATATAGAAAACTTTGGTTTGAAACCAGGGCAATGAGGAAATGAAGATCAGCTCAAACCATAAACTCTTGTGCCAAAAATTCAGAACATACTGAAAAAAACCTATACCTATAGCTGGTGAGTCCAGCCAAAACTAACCATCCCAGCTCTACAGCTAAATTTCAGTGACCGCAGTCCAGACATACTGACTGTGGTGAACTTCCAGATAGTAACTACTTTTAACTATTACCAATTGCAAAAATGTCATTAGTGACTATTCGTTTTAAGACAACTGCAAGTCACCTGTTGACAATTTGTAAAGAGAAGAATGATGAATTACAGAATCACAGAATGGTTGAGGTTGGAAGAGACCTCTTAAGGTCATCTAGTCCAACCACCCTGCTCAAACAGGGACTTCTAGAGCACATGAACCAGGATTTTGTCCAGATGGTTTTTGAATATCTCTAGGGAGGGAGATTACACAACCTTTCTGGGCAACCTGTTCCAGTGCTCAGTCACCCTCACAGTAAAGAAGTTCTTCCTTATGTTCAGGTGGAACTTCCTAAGCTGCAGTTTATGCTCTTTGCCTCTCCTCCTATTCATCATTTATTCAGCCTAATCTCTATAACATGTCACAATCTCATGCCTTCAAACACCAAACCTGGAGCTTCTGCTGCAACAGCAACTTGACTTTGTTGACCTTTAAGGCCTTTGACATGGTGTCCCACACTATCTTTTGCTCTAAATTTGAGAGATGTGAATTGATGGGTGGACTGTTTGGTGAATGAGGAATTGTTTGGATGGTCACATCCAGAGGGTAGTGGTCAATGGCTCAATATTCAGATGGAGATCAGTGACAATGGTGTCCCTCAGGGGGACCAGTACTATTTAATATCTTGATCAATGTCATAAACAGTGGGATCAAGTACACCCTCAGCAAGTTTGCAGATGACACCAAGCTGAGTGGTGTGGTTGACACACCTGAGAGATGGGATACCATCCAGAAGGACCTGGACAAACTCCAGAAGTGGGCCCATGTGAACCTTAGAGGTTCAACAAGGCCAAGTGCAAGGTCCTGCACCTGGGGCAGGGCAATCCCCAGTATCAGTACAGGCTGGGAGATGAAGGCATTGAGAGCAGCCCTGTGGAGAAGGACTTGGGGATATTAGTGGATGAAAAGCTGGACATGAGCCAGCAGTGTTGTGCACTTGCAGCCCAGAAGGCAAACAATCTCCTGGGCTGCATCAAAAGAAGCATGGCCAGCAGGTTGAGGGAGGTGATTCTGCCCCTATACTCAGCTCTGGTGAGAGCCCATCTGGAGTACTGTGTTGAGTTCTGGAGTCCTCAGTACAAGAGAGACATGGATCCATTGGAGTGGGTCCAGAGAAGGCCACAAAAATGATCAGAGGGCTGGAGCACCTCTCCTATGAAGAAAGGCTGAGAGAGTTGGGATTGCTCAGCCCAGAGAAGAGAAGACTCCAGGGAGACCTTACTGAGGCCTTTTAATACTTGAAGGGGGCCTATAAGAAAAAGGGGAAAATCTTTTTATCAGGGCCTATAGTGACAGGACAAAGGGTAATGGTTTTAAACCAAAAAAGGGCAGATTTAGACTAGATGTAAGGATTATTTTTTTTTTACAATGAGGGTGGTGAAACACTGGAACAGGTTGCCCAGAGAGATGGTAGAAACCCCATCCCTGGAAACATTCAAGGTCAGGTTGGATGGGGCTCTGAGCAACCTGATCTAGTTGAAGATGTCCCTGCTCACTGCAGGGAGGTTGGACTAGACGACCTTGAAAGTCCCCTTCCAACCCAAGCCATTCTCTGATTCTATGACCTGAAGGTTTAGAGGTAGGACCTAATAAGAATGATGTGCAAAAATTTGTCACCTATGTACCACTATCAGAAAGCCCCTCCTTGGCTGTTCTGCATTCTATGAGTCCACAAGTTTTTGTTAGTAAAACTCCATAGTTCAGCTGTTCACAACTCCCTAGATCTTGACTCCGCTACACTACTTGGTGACCTCACAACATTAAGGATTTTAAACCAGACATTTCCCCTTCGTCACTCACTCGTAGGCATGTCCAGCATCTTCTAAAGATGGATGTCATGGTCCTTTGTGTGTCCCATTATATTCAGTCATCCAAGGGATGATGCAGTTTCTTGCCCTGGGGAATGACTAGGGTTGAACCCCTACCCCAACTTGCTGTGAAGCAGCACCCAGGACCCAAGACTTTCATAGTGGCTAAGAGACTGCCTTACCTGGCAACCTGTGAGGTACTCAGGTGTGAACTTTCTCTCTGCTACGTTTAGCTTTGAGGAGGGCACGCTGCAAGCTGGGGCAAAACTAATATGGCTATCTGATCAACAGAGAATACCTACAGCTCTACACCCATCCATATGGGCATGGAACTTACCACATGCCTTGCATGGGGGATTCTTGGAGCTGCTTTGAATTGGTCTAAGCGGCAGGCAGTTCAGACCCCCTACATCTTTAAGCCCAAAGGGCACTGCAGTAATCTGTGTGGTCTTGCCTCTACGACATTACTAGTAGGGGTTATACTTGTCCTCCTGGCTTGTTTGCAATAAGAGCTGTGTGGTCTTCGAAGTGCTCTTTGAAGTTAATGTGGAGTCACGAGGACACAATTAAGATGAGCTCAGAAAGGCTGATTTCAGCTGAATCTAGAACATTCGGGAGTATAACTGGTCTCGGTGCTTGCTGCACATATCATGCACAAGAGTCAGAAAACACATGACAATTACAGCCATGCCTGAAAAGTAACGTGTAAAAATATTTTGGTTGAGATTAAATTTCTATTAGTACACACTTCTCAGAGGCAGAAAAGTAAAAGCTTGGAGTACCTACATGTGAACTATACCAGGCTAGTACGTGTTTGCTATGCTTTTGAGGCAAGTAAAGGAGTGTGAATACCCAGCAAAGCTGGAATCTAAAATCTTTGACTAGTTTTGATTTCTTCACATTCAGCTGGTTAGAGTGTAATACACATTACCTGCTCTTTTATGCCTGCTCAGCTCCAGAATTTCTGTCATCTGCTGGGAAAATCATTCATCTTCTCCACATCTCAGTGATTCATATTTGATGGGGATGTCAGCACCACAAGTGGACTAAAAACTCTGAGCTGCTCACACTAAAGTTATAGGAGCTACAGAAATGTTAAATACTTTGGTTTGTATTATTTTTCTGTTGCTAAGGTGAGTGTAATCATCAGTCATATCGATACTCAATTTAAGTATATAGTAAATTATAACCACTCTTCAAAAGAACACTTCCAGTAAGACCAGCTTGTGATGGGCTCTCAACTATCTCTTCTGCTCTATCCTGTTACTACATCATGGCTCGTAGATCCCATTGGATCAAAGTAGTTCCTTGACTAACTTAGGGGATGGGAAATTTGAATGTCTGAAGAGAGGTAAAAGGTGTCTGTGTGGCAGGAGGAGAAGCAGAACCTATTTGCTAGCAGGGTTTGATTACAGCAGCGAAAGGAAGCCACTTTATTCCAAGAATAGTATTGTAATGATGCTGGTCCTGCAGTTTCAGGCAGAGAAAACACTTGAAAGGATTAAGATAAAATAGGATTGTTCAAGCAAGCAAAAGGAAAGAGAAAATTTAGTGGTAGCTCTTGAACTTTGACAGTGTTACAAACAAGGGGAAAACACTTCTATACCTATCCCATGTGGATTGAGGAATGCTGGACACTGGTCAAAAATATACAACTTGGATCCTTTAAGTTTCTGATCAGTGTTTATGAGGGTGAATTAGAGTCTATAGAAAATGGCCTTTCCTATGAAAGAGAACATTCAACATTTTCCTCCATTGCTACTCTTCTCTAATTTGTCTGATAACCCTCTCTCATGCTGTACAGAGCATATAAATGTGGAAAGTAACTTTTTTCTTTATAAGTGCAAAGCGAAAGCTTCCATTATAGATTGCTTTGTAATCTAACTTCAAGAAATTACAGTAAATCTTAATAAAATCTGCTTAATTGATATTAGCATAAATGCAAAGCCAAGTAATATTATCAGCATCAATGCTGGAACAGTTCCATCACATGCTCTTCACATCTCTGTTTATCTCTTTCAGGTGATCTCAAAAGAGAATGCTCAGGGGGGGAGTCAGGGACTAGAATGGTTGCAGTTTTGTAGTCTTTATCAGACCATCAAGTCTGTGATAGAAAGATAGGAGTTATCACCTAAAAGAGTTCTGTTGTCTCAATCAACCTTTGAGGGAAAATCATTGCAAGAGTGCCTCTGGTAAATCTATTAATTAACCCAGATTTGGAGAACATTATATAATTTGTGTTACGTTAACACTTGCAAGCTCTAGTAATGGATCATTAATTTTCTGTGATAAATACTCTAAGAATGCAAAACAAAAATAAAGTCATTTTCCCAAAAAATCACAAACCAACCAACCCAAAAGGGTGGTGTATTATCTAGACCATTTCTCATATGTGTTTGTTGCATAACATTATTATGGTAAGATCATATGACGTATAGAGTCAACCTCGTCTTTGCAGGGAGCTAGAAACTCTGGAATTTGGGATAATACCAGGTTTTTCCTGTGGAACAGAGGACTTGGATCATATACATGTCAGCATGTATCTAGATGGTTTGATTAAGAGGGAAGAAGTCATTGGGAGTAGAGATGATTGGTCATTAAGAATGTCTGTCTTTAACCTCCTTTCCTGGCAGCATGTACTAAGTGCTGCTATATGATAAATACACAGACATTGTACATTGTGGACCCTCGTACAATAACTGTTAATCCGTAGATTTAATTCATTTCCATCTGTTTATCTCATTTAGTGGGAAGAGGTTGGAAAGATATTAGAAAGAGTAGTATGGCTGAGTGTCTGTGAACTTTGCAACCCTGACCATTAATGTACTGGAGCAATTTTGGAAATCCAATCCTTCCTCAGCTGCAGATTTCAGAGCTGTGTTGTTGCCACTCTATCCCTGATTGTCTAAAATAGAACATGAGCAAATTCAAGTTGTGGCCAGCAACAGCAGAGAGGGCAAAGGCAGTCCAAAGGATCAGTCTTGTTCAAGTGTTATCTGTGGTTATATACTACATCCTCTGCATTAGCCATCCGAAACAGTTGTCTGCTCCTATCGGAACCATCCATCTTGGTAGTGAGGTTGTTGAGGGAGCATACTTACAGTGCGCTCGACTGGGTGTTGTGCATCTGGTCAGGGTCTTGAGCTTTATATACCTTTTGCCTGATTTGGGACTTCAGAAGCACATACTCAATATTAAGCCAAAGGCTGTCTTTGTTCCATGAGGCTGCCCCAGCTGGAACCTGTTGATGGTTGACACAGTCAGATCTTATATTGAGACGATTATAATTTTTGGCATATTACACTGCGTTTACATCTTTTAATTCACCCCAGTAAACAGATCGGTTGTTTTAAGAACCATGTGTAAGAGCCTTCATTAAAACCATTACAGGACACCAGATGGGGATGCAGAATAGACAGCAACAGGGCTGCTTGCCACCATGTTGGGTGTCTTGCAAAATATTCAGAAGTGCATAACTCTTCTTACCACTCAACTTGTCTGCTTTCCTGCATCATGGTGACCCAAACGCTTCTGGGTTTGAGTTGCCACTTTTTGCCAAGCAGGGAGTAATGCATCTGTATTTCCTCATCTAAGTTTTCCAAATCACCTAATTTCTCAATTACACTTGCTGTTGCAAATACGATTTTTTTGAGGGTGTTTTATGACAAGGTAATATCAAATGAAGTGGAAACAAAAGTCTTTTTCCCAAAAGGTTAACTCTGAAATTTTGTCTTTAAGTAAACAAAATAGAAAGGAATTGAGAGTTTTCATTGCCTGAGTAAATTAAGAGACAAGACTCATCAAAAAAATAGTATCACTGAGGTGTTCTCAAGCATCCTAAGTACACCAGATTCTAGAGAGAGTGCCAATGGTCTTAAAAAGATAAACTGTATTTAGCCATATATATTTAGGGGCATACTCTCTCTTAAGGCAGCTTGAGAGTCTGATCAACAAATTTTTTCCTCTAAGTGGGATTCACTGGCTGGTCTTTCTCCCATGCACCCACACCCAACTGATTTGTGTGACACCTGATGTCAGACTAACCATCCCTGTGTAGCCTCATGGGACGCAAAGTACTCCGTGGATTCCACTCTGGTAGGAAGAGAAATATTTAAATACATGAATGTATTGGGTTTGCATGGCAAGGTTTTGGTAGCGGGGGGCAACATGGGTTGGCTTCTGTGAGAAGCTGCCAGAAACTTCCCCCATGTCCGACCAGATACAGCCAATGCCAGCCGGCTCCATGAACGGACCCACTGCTGGCCAAGGCCGAGCCCATCAGTGATGCTTCCATGATAACATAATTGAGAAAAAAAAAGGAAGA
>NW_010301515.1:0-493 GCF_000700745.2 Antrostomus carolinensis
CCCACACTTCAGATATTTATAGACATTGATGTGATCATTTCTCAGTCTTCTTTTCTTCCATCTCTCTCAACGTTTCCTCATACAGGAGATGCTCCAGGTCCCTCATCATCTTTGTGGCCCTCCACGGGACTCTCTCCAGAAGAACCCTGTCCCTCTTTAACTGAGGAGCCCAGAACTAGACGCAGTACTCCAGATGTGGTCTCACCAGGGCAGAGCAGGGTGTGAGGAGAACCTCCCTGGACCTGCTGGTCTTGCTCTTTTCAAGGCACGCCAGGATACTCTTGGCCTTCCTGGCCACAAGGACACACTGCTGGGTCATGGCCAGCCTGCTGTCCACCAGCACACCCCGGCCCTTTTAGATGCAGATACCCAGGTCTAAAGCCAAGAATGTGTTTTAATACAATCTTCAGCGTTTTAAATTATTTTCTGTTTATTTCCTATTACTTTAGTTTTATTTTGATATACTGTATTGGGTCTGGCTGGGCTGGAGTTG
>NW_010301516.1:0-32521 GCF_000700745.2 Antrostomus carolinensis
CCTTCCCCTGCCCCTCCCTTCATCCCAGGCTTCACTTCTCTCACGATTTCCACCTCCTCCCCCCCAGTGGCACATCTTCTCACTTATCTCTCTAGCTGCAAAGTGTGCAGCCCTTTTTATTCTTTCTTAGAGGCATTACTGATTGTCTTGGCCTTTGGCAGTGGCGGGTCCATCCTGGAGCCGGCTGGCATTGGCTGTGTTGGACATGGGGGAAGCTTCTGGCATCTTCTCACAGAAGCCACCCCTGTGCCCACCCCCCCCCACTACCAAAACCTTGCCCCACAAACCCAATACAGTGGGCCAGAGGGACAGATACTGAACCTGTTTTTTCTTAGTGTTTACAGGAAACAATTGGAAAGAAATTGTATTCCATGGGGAGGTAAATTATATGCAATGGATTAGTGATCTGCTACTGTTCTTCTGAGCAGGTAGGAGAACTTGTTCAACTGTCTGCAGGATGTTGAATGAGATCATGCAGTTTTCCCATCTATATTCATCACGTGCCAATTCACTACAGGTAGCAGCTATTTCAAAGAGCCATTCCTGTTAAGGCAGATAAAGGTTTTGATTAAGTCACTGGAAATAAAAGGCTTCTCCTTTCCAACTGAAATTCCAACTGAATAGTATATTAACAACATACAGTGTATATTTTATGATGTGCTCCCTTCTTATGTGTCAGTGTTAAAAGAGCAGAGTTTGATCCTCTTTCTTTTTTTTTTTGTTTTTCTTTTTCCCTGAAAAATAATCTCATTTGCATAAGGTGGTTTTAAAAAGACTTATTTTGGTGTTGTTGGGGGTTTTTTGGACAGGGTGTGTGGCATGCAGATTAATCCGTTCTACTGACTGCAAACCACAACATATGCAGCTAGTATACACTACTCTTCTTTTGCTACAGAGAACCATACCTACACCTTTGTCCCTGCTCAGAATTCTTTCTTTGGTTCAGATGTAATAATTGCCATCTTGTGCACTGAACACGGCTTGTGTCAGGGCTTCTTCTGTAGTAATAATTTCAGTGTTAACTATGTGGCTTGAAGCTTAACCTCTTGCACAGAAATTGTTCTAGTGCAACAAGCAAACAGGCTAAGACTAATAGCCCTTGACCAAGTATCACTGTTTTGTGAGGAATCCAAATATGTATGTAGCCCAGTTTTTAAAATGAACTGGACACAAAATCCTGGTCCTGAAAGGTAAATGTTCCTGAATTTTGAGTCTAAATGTGGATTTTGGGTTTGTTGGAGCTTTTGTCCCAGGCTTCTGGCTAGTAGGACGGACAATAATAGGCCTTTATTTGTAGTGGTGACAATCCTTTTTACTTCAGATGCAGAAGACAGATTTGTTTCCTCTCTCCTCTCGCTATGAAGATCTTTTTAACTTGTTATATGTCTAAAGGGACCATATTAGTTCAAGGCTAATTGATCTGATTTAAGTTTTTCAAAAAGTGAACACTGTCAATATAATCTGAAAATAAAGTCACTTTTTTACAAGTGATATGCGTGGTTTTTGAATAGTCCTCCCAGGCATGTGTTTTTCCATTAGCGATCTAAATCTTTCAGTCACCGAATAAAGGAACAGTAAGACAGACTGCTGCCTTTGCAATAATGTGCTCCTTTGTAAATTGATTATGAAATAAATTCAGCAGTGTGTCTTACAACACACTAAAGCTTAATCATAAAAATAGTGAAAAGGTGTTATCATCATTCTTTCCATAGCTCTTTGAAGTCTTGCTCTAAAATATTGCAAACCGCTAAAATTTATAAACTGCGCAAAGTAAAATATCCTGTATTTCTGGATTACCTGTTGACATTAAAAATGATAGAGTTTCCCTCTACTTGTGGATGCTGGAAAAGAATCTATTTCATGTGGGTAGCTGGGAAAACAATGCAAAGTAATATATTTATAAACCTATGGCACAAAAATATCTATTTATTTATTTATTTTTAAATTCAGTCATGTGAAACTGGTAAAATAACATTGGGCACTTTCACTAAACAGGACAATGTGTTAGAAAACACATGCACATTTGTATATTCATTTCCACTTGTATAATCACAGCATAAGCACTGAATTGCAATTACAGAAGTTTACATTTTTGCTTTAAATATTTCCCATTCTCCAAAGGGAATCCATGTTTAATAGCTTTTCCCAATGGAGATCTCTGGATGTTCCAGTAGTATTGAAGTCCCATTTTGAGAACAGAAATTGTGCTTTGATCCAATGCTCGAGTTTTTCAGAAGGACAAATCCTCACTGTGAATTTGTGTCCCTCAGCCTATGCCTTGTTTACTATTGTCACAACTAGTGGTTCCTGAGCTAGTTTGTGAGTATGTGACTGTTTCCTCAATGTGACTGTCATTTTTTAATGTTACCTGTGTATAGGGAACCAGTTTCACTTATCTGAATCAGTTTAAAGGAAGTTCAACAAAAAAGGTGAGAGGAAGTGGGGATAAATACTAGGGCTATTCGTGTTTCTTCTTAAACTATTGGACTGCCTTGCCTAGGGAAGCAGTCAGTAACAAGGATGATACTTTCATAAGGACTTTTAAAGTTATCAAGAGTTGATGACTTTAAGTTATCAATAGCTGTTGATGTCTTGCGTGGCTTCAGCCTTTTTTTTTTTGCCTTGTGAATCAGATGAAGTTGCCAATATCCATTCTTCTGTCAGACATTGTATTCTGCAGTCTAAAATCTGTTTGCTGTCATTTTTTAAGAATTGGTATTATTTTCTTATATATATTAGAATTATAGAAAGCACACACAAGTGCACATTGCCTTATCCGCTTGATCAGCCACATCTGTTTTCCTAAAAATTGTTGCAAGTCTGGAACTAAAACTTTTCCTGCTCTTGAACTTAATACTGGTTTCTAGATACAGACTATTTACTCCTGAATGGCTTCTCAAGACTGTTGAATACGTATGGTGATCTACAAAGGAAGTCAAATATTCAGTTTAGGATTTTATATACAGCAAGCTAAGTAAGGGAAAAAAGAAAGAAATGTGCTGAATAAACCTCAAATTTACATGAGTGTATAAATATTGTGATTTACAGGCTTGTGGCCTGTCCATAAAGTGGGTTAGGTGAAGATAGGATGCCAGGAAGTATGGTTTTGCCATTAGAACATTTCTTAGCATTATCTCAGATCTACTTGCCTGTTAGAGATGTCTTTTGGAGGCAATGAGTTGAAACCAAACATGATCTCTTAAAATCAAATTAGTATCTCTTCTTTTTGGACTATATTGTGACTTTGGACTATCTAGGCTAATACTAATTTTTTCAGAGTGATCAGAGGATCTGAGTCAGCCAGTAAATGAGCTAAAGCCAAGGTGAAATCTTCCAGGAGACAGAGATATTAAATATATGACCAAGAAAAAAATGACACTCTAAACCAGAGCTTTCCATTGTTTGTCTCAACTGTAAATTGGACAGAACATGTATCCCACAGAGGTGACAGCAAGAAAAATTAATATTTTCTAAGTGTTTACTGGCTGCTTTCTAAGTTATTCACTCACTGTTTCCACTGAGCTCACTGTACCAGTGGTCTGTATTTCCACAGATTATAATGACAGTAGAATTTAAAAGTATACTTTCAGTGAGGTATAAACACATGGCTAGTGTATAATTACTCTTGATAATGTTAACACAAATTTTATAAATTGATTCAGGACAAGATCAACTGTGCTATCATAGGACTGTGGAAGGCTCTTGATGATGTAACTTTTTTTTTTTTTTTTTTGTCTCAAGAATGAGCAAACATTTCTGCAACACTGATAATCTAGAAATTGTTAGTTCTGATGTTTTTGAAAGCAGTTCCCTGAAAAATGGCATCCTTGTTACCTGATCCTTGGCATATATCATTAATAACATTTGAACTTGACCAATTTTGAACAAATTTGGAATAGGATAGTAGTCTTAGAGATTAGGTACCTTCACATTTCATGAAAATGATTGTTAGACATTGAAGAGACCTCCATCTTTTATCCTTACTCAGGGAAGACAACAAAACTAATCTTTTATTTAACATCAGATGGGGTTTGAGGAGGGTTTTTTCCCTCGAGTCAAAAAAGCATCCATATACTTTGAATTGGAATAATTTCAGACATTAAAAAAAAAAACAAACCACAATATGTAAAACTCGCGATTAGACTTTTGATGAGAGCATTCAGATCTAATTTATCACAACCTGAATGGAACATGAAATGTCTCCAAAAATAATAAGACACTTAGAAAATTGGAAGGGAAACATATGGAAAATACAGATTTACAGAGTTCAAAAGACTGAGTGAGTAAAGATGGGGATTTGCTGCCATTATTTCTGTTGCCACTTCATTGCCTAGAGAAGAAAGGGATGAGGACTTTCCATATAGTTTGGAGTTTAAGAAATAGTGAGTGTGTGATTTTTTTCATCCCTGAGTTACCATAGTATCTGGTTTCCTTGGTTACCAGTGACCAAGGAAGGGACACTAGGGAAACTGGAGGCTTGGTTATTTATTTATTTATTTATTGTGGGGAAAAAAGGGAGAGGGAGAGGAGTCAGAGAAGATTTTTGTATGTGTGAGAATAGTGCAGGTGGATAACAGCTGGGAACAGATTTTGTCTGAAATGGAATTTATAGATTTCTATTCAGTGCAAGGAGCTAAAGTAGTTGAAAAAAAAAAAAAAAAAGGTTGTGAGAAGCAGAAATTCTGATTAAAAAAATGAGGAGAAGAACTGTAAAGCTGTCTTCCTAAGAGACTGGAAATAAAAAACCAGTTGTGTCAATACAGGTGATACAGGGTGTGATTTGACCAGGTTTTCTCTTACTTTACTGCAGTAGCACTTAGGAGCCATGGTCCTGAACTGTCCTTTCTGTGCTGGGGACTTTGCAAACAAAGAACTAATTTACCTCTGTCATAAAGAGCTTGTTGTCCTGTTTCTTGCTAATCCAGAGGATTTCTTTGGTAATTTTTCTGGACGAGACTGCTGAGTCATTCCCAGAAGGGAAATTTAAGGAGATCCTTTTAGTATTCCTCATGGCCTGCTGCAAAACTGTAATTAGAAAAATAAATATGGCAGATTATAAGGAGGAGGATTTTCAGGGACTTTTTTTTTTTTTTTTTTTAAGAACAATGTAGAGTTTCCCTTTCATTTTCAAGTTTATCTATTTCATGTCCAGAAAGCCTTTTGAAATATTCAGCACTGTGACAGACATCCAATACAACAAACATGCCTTTGCAGTTTCTGTTTTGGTATTTAGTGGAAAGCAAAGGAAGGCAGTAATTGCTTTCATCCTTTAGACTCATTAACACTTAATCAGAGCCCAGATTTCCAGCGAGGAATTTTTCAGGCTTGGAGGATTCTTGTCACTTTTATATTAGTAAAATATTTTTGATCATTTTAATATTCTTATTCCACATAGACCGACTCATGCCAGAAAAACTCTTAACAGCAAATTCCCACAAATGCAAAAGTGGCTCTGCTGCACTGGTTCCAGTGTTAGAGGCAGCTTAATGGAAACCTATTTCTGGTTTCTTCTTGTGTTTTAACAATAGTATACATGTTTGTTTGATTCCTTCATTTCTATGGTAAATTACAGATACTTGACTGGACCAGCTCCTCCCTACCTAAAACTCTTGTTTATGGCTGAAATTGTAAATCATAGTCTTTAATATGCTCTTTTAGTTCTTTTCATGCAGGCCAGATGGTAGGAAGCAGCTGATTTTAATATCCTTAGCATTTCACTATCCTACAGGATACCTTAATTCGCAAGAGAAAAGTGCTTCTGAGGTGCTGTAATACTACTCTGACTAGGCTTATTAATAACTAATAACTTACTACCATTAATTTTGATTAGTAATTACAGTGACTTGAGTAGATTTACTTTTGTGGAGGTTTTTGGTAGAGTATATGAAGGCAGAATGAGGTTTTGCATTTTGATTCTTCAGATTTATTGCGCTCATATTCTCTTTGCCAATATAACTTAAATACTTTTAATTTGCCTCCAAATATGAGTTCAGATTCCCAAATTCTCTCAGTTTTTCTTATTTATTGGATTTTTTTTCCCCATGCTTTTAAAAGGATATTTCTGTTTTGATCCTAATTTGCAAGAGCACGTCAAATGTACATGTGCAAATTGGGTGTTTACATCTCCATATGATCATGCATGCAGTCCCTTTCTGCATTTGCAGGTAGGCAATCACTAAAATGCAAATACAAGCCAGTTTCAGTATTGTCAAGATTCTTGTTCATGTGACAGCAAAGGAGAATTTTATAAATGGACTAGAAGGTGTTTAAGGGGAGCTCTCCCAGCCTTGTGAAGCAACATGGGAGGATACACAAACACGGTCACTTGAAAATCTGAGGTTTGGACTAACATCATGGGCTGATCAAAAGAAAGACTCTTGTGTTCACATGCACAGTTTTATTATTCCCGAAAAGCAGTTTGCATGCAGGAATAACTCGGCTCCCTTGTAGACACTTCTGTCGTCCATAGCATTTGTGCTTCTGACATGAGCCAAGTTCTCCAGACAATATGTCTCTCTGCAAATTCTACATTTTGGTGCCCATAATCAGAGCTCAGTTCACTGTTTCCCAGCTTGGCGGGCTTAAGGGAGCCAAGTGACATCTGCAGGCCTCAAAAGTACCTTTGGCAAAGAGCCATGGGCAGCTGCTTCAGCTACCGGAGCTGCTCCTTGGGTGACCCTAAGCTCATGAAGTAACCCAGGGAGCTGCTCTCATAGCAAAGTGTTGTCTCTGCCACTGATGGTCAAACTAGACCTCCCTGGCTTGGAATAAGAGATGAAAGCCACTCCTCTCACCTCATCCCTACAGTAACATGCATCAAGTCTTTGGTTACTAAATAATGGGAAGTTTTAGTGATCCTCTTGTGCCAGAGGCCGATTCTTCAAAATTGTAATCTTTGCTATCCAGGTGGTATCTAATCTGATCAGAGATAGGAAGGTTTTTAGAAATTAGATTCCCTCCCCTATACCCACCTCACACCAACTTTTAAGGTAAAATTTCCCTTTCCTCAGGTAGAAGTACTTGAGTCTGATTTTGTCGATAGGCACCAGCTAGCTTTCACTTAATGTATTAACTACCTGTTCTAAATATCTTTTTTAAACATGTAGCAACATTTTCTCATAGTTAGTCTTTCTCTGATATGACTCTCTTGCTAAATATTATTCCTTTCATGCTGCTGAAGAATATTCTGTTCAAAGTGTGACTTATTTAACAGCTAACTTATCTAGATTATATCTTCCTTGGTAGATAGTTTTTTCCCTTTATTTTTCTTTCAATGTCCATATACAAGTAAAAAAAAAAATCATAATTATCTAACTCTGAGACAAGTACAGTATTGTAATTTCATAGAAAATTTGCCATGAAAAAACAGAGTATTTATTGGAAAGGACAGTCTTCTAGAATTCAGTCAAAAGGTTGCCAGTGTACATATTTTGCTACTTGTGCATAAATAGTAATTCAATTTTCTGTTCCGTTTTGCTGACATATTCCAAAAATCTCTAGCAGAAGAATGTGCTACGATGACCTTACCCTTACTTAGTAAATTTTACAAGCACATTGGTAGTCAATTCCCTTGAAAAATATATTGTTGCTAGTAATCATTGTTAAGTGTAACCCCAAATATCCAATATGCAGCAATAAAGTTTACCTCACAGTTTAGCAAAAGTGGACAACATTTATGTCAACCCTGCCTCCAAAACCCCACCTGCAGCTTGTTAAGTGAATGACTGATGAACACACCCAAACCACCAGAAGGATCCAGCATTGTCACAGGTGATGTGCATGTGTTCTAATGATTGAGCCCATGAAAAAGGTGAATCAGCGGTTTGAAACAGGCATTTGACGAAGTTTGGAAGGAAGCACGCTGGTAATCTTCCACTAATATAGCACATTCACCCTGAAGATCTCTAATTGCTGTACAGAATTTCTCCAGAGATACAGAAAGTGTTAATAATTGGTAGAAAGATGTTAATTTATTTTCTGATATATGGTTTCTTCTGGGGTGAGAAATACCTTTTATTTAACAGAAGTGAAAATTAACTAAAAGCTGGAAGGACAGGGAGGGGAGGACTCCAGGTAAGTGTGATATAATAACATTTATACAGTTTTCTCTACAAATGGGCAAGAAAGCTATTAGTAATTTGTTAGAAATATTTTAGTGTCTTATGTTGTGCATAGTTGTCTTGTGAAGTACAGTTTGTGTCCCAGGATGCTGCAGAAGGGGTGCATGCCTATACCATCTCACATCAATCACTACTCCTGTATAGAAAGTTGAAGAGGCTTTACAAGTTTTTCCCAAATGTCCTGAATGCTTTCATAATGTAGTTTGAAAATTACTGTGATTCATGGAAAGGATTTATCGTGTGAAGAATGGGAATGCTATGCAAGTACAAAAGGTTTAGATTTATTTATTTATTTATTTTAAACTTAGGGTTTCCCAAATCTGATTTAGGCAACCTGTTAAGCGTGATGAAGATCTTCAAATAGCTTATTGGTAATGGATGTGCTGGCATCCTATATTTAATAGATATGGTATACATTTTTATTCAGTTGTTGGGGGGGACAGGGGGGAAGATTTCATATTAACTGTGCAGTATTTCATTTCATTTATCTTTTAATGAGTGTTGGCCTAAAGATGCTACCTAAATTAAAAATTTATAGTAATTGCTATTCAATTAAAGCCATGTTTTGGATGCACATTTGTGTTCTCCTAAAAGATGAACTTTTTCTAAAGAGATAAGGAAGTTAAATGAAGTTGGTAAGTCAGCACAAATCTGTTGCATTAGTATCTTCAGAGCTGCTTTGTTTTATGATTTCTTTCCTGAGGAGATCAATAATGGATGGCTGACATCATTCTTTCACCACTCAGAAATGAGAAAGCCTAAATGCATTTCTTTAGGGCACACATGTTTTTCATCCTGAGCTGAAAACCCTGTAATTGAGTGAGGTTTATAAGTGTGATTGCTATTGGTGTGTGTTCCAGTCTGACGTGCCTGTGAAAGGTTCCACTGGCATTTACCTGGTTCTTAGGAATGTTGACCTCATCTCCCGAACCAAGCTAGCATGTGAAATGTCTCTGCTGGGAGGCACCTATACAGAATTAACTTAATACTCAGGAGCATTGAGGCTCAGCTTACCATCTCACTGGTAAATTTCTTAAAGTGTGCTGGTTCTACATAATTTGCACAAGCTTTAACTTTATTTTTGATTAAAAAAGAAATAAAAAGAAGGCAGGCCAGAGAACAGCTGTCCATCCCCTTGCAGTGCTGGCTTATACTTGTGTCTTCCTGGTGAATTGACTGGAAAGGCTTTATTTACCAACAATAAGAGCATGGGAAAATTGGATGGCTTATTTGACAGAACTGTTCTGCTGATATCCACAGGTCTAAAAAGTCAGCAGAAATGTGTAACTCTGAAATGGTGTGTTGGTATAGACATGTTTATAACAGAAGAGAGTAATTAAAGAACAGTTACTATTACTTGTCAATACCAGTAGCATTTAGGTCTCCGATCATTAATACAAATGGAAATGTACCCAAATGAAAGCGTCAGGGACAAAGCAACAGAAATAAAGAATGACAGGTTCAGTGTGAATCCAAAGTCATCTCTGTGGCTCAGATCCCTCTCTTGTGTAAGCTGTTCTTTTGCTGCTCCAAATGCCTTCCTGTACCCCAGGAAGGCACCTGTGGCACAGCAGGTCCCTGACCTCGCCAGGTCACTGACTGCGTTGCCTACCCAGCAGGCACTGAAAACAGCAGGAGCATGTTCCAGAGCCAGGCAGCCGGTCTGCTGTACTGCTCTTGCCTGAGGTGTGGTTATTTTGCGTTTGGAAGTCTTTCCGTAGTATATTTGTTCTCTGGAATGGTTCAGGTATATGGGAGGATCACAGTGAGGGTCAGGCAGGCTTTGTCACTGTCGAAGATTTGTCCTGTCTGCTTATTTTACCTCTTTCATCTGTCTAGTAGTCTGCTTTCCGTCATGCACATCCCAGAAATGTCTTGGAAAAAAATCTGCAAAATCTGTAGTTTAATGTATTACTGTTTTCATCGGTTAATTTGGAAGGAAATAGATAAGACAAATTGGTTTACAGAGCATGCAAAATGGTGCTGGAATACAGAACACAGATACACCAGGGTACAATAGTTCTTTCCACAATTAATTGTACTGAGAAAAAGATAAATGCAACTCCAATTGGCGGTTTTGGTGTGGTGGTTTGGGTTTTTTTGAAAGGAAGCAGTGATTCTGTGAGATGTCCTGGGAATCTCGGTTGACGCCACGGTGATCGTATATGTAACAAGAGGTGGCTGCCTGACAGAAAGCGATGCTGGGTGTCACAGCTGCGCTGTGGGGTGGGCGCCCGGCTGTGGCTGCGGGGGGGTCTCTGTCAGGCGGGGCGGGGCTGCCTGGCACCAGGCACGGAAAGGGGGGGGGCCGCCCGGCCCCCGGCCCGGGCCGTTTCCAGCCGGTTCAGGCCGGTTCTGTGAGGGGCCCTCACAGGGCACAGCTGAGCCTGTCAGCCATGCGGGTGGTGCCTCTGGGGAAGCGTATTTAAGAGAGGGCAGAAAATGCTGGAAAAACTGAGGAGGAGGGGGAAAAGAGTGAGGGAAAAGCAGAGGGAACACCACAGCGGAGAGGTGCTCCATGGCGGAGCAGATAGGCAGTGAACACCATGGAGGACACTGCAGCAGAGCAGGTGGGTGTTTGCTGGCGGGAACTGCAGCCCATAGGGAAGGCCCACGCTTGGAGCAGGGAAAAGACAAGAGAGGGAAGAATCGGTGGCCCCGTCCCGCCCTGTGCTGCCCGTGGCCCCGTCCCGCCCTGTGCTGCTCAGAGCTGTGGTGGAGGAGTGAAGTTAAACTTGGGAGGACCAGGAGGAAGGGTGGAGTTTGAATGTTTTTCTTTGCTTCTTGCCACCTGAATCTATTTTAATTGGTTATTTTAATTTAATTAATAATTTTAATTAATTGTACCAATTTAATTTTAGTTATTTAATTTTCTTCCCCCTCCATCCTGCTGAGGGAGTGAGCAAGTGGCTGGGTGGAGCTTTGCCCTTAGCTAAGCTTAGCCCACTGCAGAGCAGAAGGTTGTTCAGCAGTCGGTATCAATGTGTACTTCTGTGATTGAAGACGATGTTTTGCCATTAGTTGTGCTTATAGAACTTCATCTCCAGAAGTAAAATAAACCCCTAAATGCTGTAAATTGGCACCATTTTTGAAATCCAACGTCTGTCTGTCTTGCTGTATGAATTCAGTTCTGTCAGAAGCAATATTTCTGTGTTTGTTTTGATACACAGTGGAAATAAGTACTATTTCTCTTACACATAAATATGCTATGTATTTGTGAATTGAGTTTCAGACTCTTTTATCAACACTGATTGCTGCCTGGGGAAATGATTCCAATATATCAAAGCCCGAGAGAAAAGAAAGACAAAAGTGGCTGGATATTTCAAAGCAGAATAAAAAATGAGCATTAGAATTCATGACAAATAAAAGCAATTTGTAGTACAGACGTAGGCGTATTAAACGCATTTAAAATATTGCATGTAAATGAAATAGATGTCTGAGTTTAAGAAGGAAGAACAAGTGCTATGCATCAGTGTTTAATAAGGTATTTGTAGGTAAGAGACTTAATTTGAAAATAAGATTATCTATAATTCAGTCTGGATACTTAAATATTAATTTAATTTTTATTAGAATCAATCATATTTACTCCTATTGACTAGTATTTTTTTCTTAAAGTGGGTTCCTTCATTTGCTTTACCTATAACATAAAATACTATTCAATGCTGGAAACAGTGGGGAAATATTCCCAGCAGCAAGACGTTTAAAGACAGAAAAAGGGATATCTTTCACTTTCCTCATTATGGTGTGACAAGGACAGGCTGCTAGAAAAGGTGAAAAATATTTTGGGTACCAAATTGGATGACACTCACCATTTAATTTTTTTCTCAAGCATTTATTTTCAGCTCGTGAGTGAATCTGTTGTATATTTTCCTGTTTTCCAATGGAGATGTAGCAATGTTGTGGCAAAGCCATTTCTAAACAACAGAACCTTATTTTCTCAACGACAATTAAATAATCTTGGAAACATGTGTTTTGTCTTATATAATGGTATAACAACTACCAATGAAGTAAAATACAGAAAAGTGGTCTTTTGTAAAATTAAATTACTGTATTGCTTGAGCAAATTTAGGATGTGACTAGATTACATTGCTGGTTTGTTTTTAACGTTTTGAGCTAGTCTGATTGTTTTAACAACATAGTGCATAATACGTGTTAAATACATTAATTATTTGCTGTTCTTAAGAGACAACAACACTGTCCACCGTGATGTGGATGATATCTGGAGTATGTTCACCATTTTTATCAGATTCTAGTGATGAACTTTATTTAACTGAGAACCCTGGGGTTTACTTAGTGACATACAAAATGTGCGTACATGTCTGTGTGTGAGATTTTTACAAGCAACCCCTTTCTTTTTTCGAACAAAGAACGTATATAACCGAAATGTGAAGCTTTGCATTCAGTCCTTGTTCCCAGGATTCAAACCATTGTATGTGCTTTTGTAAACTCTCTTCAGATTGCTCAGAAAGCATACCTGGCAAAGCTAGACATGTCCATCTCTATTCTGGGATGAATCTGTGTTGCTACCTCATTGTCACAAGTTTATTTTTTAAACAAAATGGTTCCATTATCACAATAGCTTAATGCTGATCTTTTCCTACTTTTTAATTATTAAACTTTCTTGTCATTTTGTCTCGCTAGTATCTCGACTATTTTTCCCCTTTCTGTCACCTTCTTGTAACTTCTGATGTAGCTGTTGGAAATCTGAGTCTTAATCCATGCCAGGTACAAAGAGTTTTATGATTTCTAAATGATTACTACTAATACAAGAAGTGAAAGTTTCCTGAGTAATTTGACATTGGGGCCCGTGTTCTATAGTGCAAGAAGGCGGTTTGTGACTCACAACTGCATCTGCACTTGTTCTGTTAGAAAGACACTGAGGCAGCCAGTGTGGTTTGGGGGGTTTTTTAGTTGGTTGGGTTTTTGGTTTTTTTTTTAAAAAGATTTCTCAGTAATTATACTTTTGGCAAGCTGAGAAGCAGTAAAGGCTGACAAGAATTTTTCAACTCTCGCTGATTTTTTCATTTCAAAATTTCTTGTATTTTTGATGTTGAAAAATTTTGAAGCAGAAAATATTTTGTGGTTTGGATGCTTCTCCAGGTAACCCAGTATGAAACATGCCAGCACTAGAATTGCTCCCAAGTTGATTTCAATCAGTTTTAATGATAGCCTGTACATCACAAACTTTTTTTTTTTTTAGTAATTATTCCGTCTATGTTTAATAGGAATTGTTCTGAAAGTTTTTATTTTTAGCCGAGTCCTTTTACACGGTTAACTGCCTTGGAAGTAAGACTGAAGTAAGGCAGACTTGGATCTGATTTCACCCAATGTGGCGTTTATCTGTGGACTTCAGTGTTACTGTTTCATGCATAATAATGCAAATGAGCTGATTAAGCAGGGACACATTTTTTTAAATTTGTGTTAATAACTTAAACAGTACTGTTAGAATACATGGATGTAGATGTGTGATGCTATGGCTTCAGTGGCTATGCAGTGTGGCTTAGGGAACCTGTTATGCTTGTCCCTTACGCTTTAATGCTTGAGTTGTAAAGCTGACAACATTCAGCATCTTATTTCAATCATCCTTTGATGCTCAGTCACTCTTATAAACATAGCTAGCCAGCTCATCTGTTACCTGGACTTTATAACTTTGACTTGTCTCAATTTATTACATATTTACAACATGTGGCATTAATTTGTGTATGTTCCTTTTCAGTTGAATAGCAAGTTGACAAGTCTGTGGTGAAAGTTACAATACTTTAAAGGACATATAATCTGCTGTGCTTTTCAAAACCCCAAAATAGATAGGATACAATCAAATTTTATACTAGATTTTGTTTTGCCAGTCAGGCACCATTACAGTCTGACAGGCATGATGTGATACAATGAAATCTGAATGACATAACCCAGTGTGACATCAATGATAGGCCATTGTAGGAATTTAATAAGCATTTTCAATAAGTTTGCTGTACTTGGTCTGTCATGTTCCCAACCATGCCCCAGTGTTATGTCAATATTTGGGTCTGGTGTTTGGTCTTAAATATTACAAAATGTAACTGGTTTTTTATTCATGAGAAGTGCTATAGGTGTTTCCAGATAGTCACAACATTATTAATATCCAGAATGACTATGTAATTATCCCAGTGTAGGCACCTGGAAATCATCTTGATTGTAAATGGTCAGAAGCTACTGAATATATGGATTCACTTAACCTACTTACATATAAGTTGCCCAACACTGATCTACTGTGTTGTGACTACCTATGACCTAATTGGCTTCTTTCTGAAGTTCTTGGGTTTTTGTGTGTGGGTTTTTTGGTTTGTTTTTTGGTTTTTTTTTTTTTTAAATAAAATAAAACAGTATCGGATCGGGACACAGCCCCAGATTGTTTTTTTTTTTATTATAAGCAAGTTATCTCCTCATCTACTGCTTCTGATTTACATTCCTGCTACCATGAGAGAGTTCTCTCCTAATTCAATGAAAACCAGTTGGTACAGCTAAACTCCTGAACTTCCTAAAATCATAGAATCCTAGAATGGTTTGGGTTGGAAGGGACCTTAAAGATCATCTAGTTCCAACCCCCCTACCATCATCAGGGACACCTTCCACTAGACCAGGTTGCTCATACCTAAAATTAACAGAACATAAAATATTATTTTAAAAAATTCTTCATGCTATCCCTTCAGCCAGATATCAGTTATGCTTTCACCCCTTTTCTAACTAGTTAAGGTTAATGACTTGGAATCAAGAATTTTTAAGATTTTGTAGTAATCTAATTCTTGTGTTTTCAGTGGGAATTGGCAGCCTCACAAATGTTGTTTATAATTAGAATGTATTTGTTGTCATGTCTGCATTACCTTTTTGTTATATAGAAAAACCTACTAATGTTGCACACCACAAAGAATATATTTGCAAATATTATTTATAGAACTTTATCTAAAAGCCTTGTAAACAATTTGTACACTTTTAAACAACAAACAGTGTAATTAACAGCCCTTATGAAAGAATTGCTTTTACAGCCTGAGTCAAAACTGCTGTGTGGTTTATTCCAAATTAGCCCATGTAAATATTTGCTAAAAATGGACTGTGTTATGGTAACCAGAGAGCAATTGTCATGTGTTACTTTACTTTTACATTTGAAATATGAACTAAGGAATCAGTGTAAACTAGTTTAATATACTCGTATCACCTTAAAAAAAAAAAAAAAAATCCTACATGTAAACCACTGTCAAAAATTTCACAGCAGTATTTGGGGAGTAAGGATAATATGAATAGATTAATTATTAATTTATTTATTGCAACACTAAAATGAAGAATATTTATTTAAATATATTTATTTATTTATTTATTTATTTATTCCAGGAGCAAAAAGAGTACCAGATATATTTTCCCTTGGAGCTTTAAGACCTGTCTGTAGGATTCTGCTGTGGAAGCGCATGGAAACTCCACTGAGGTAAGATCTTCTCCTATTAAGGAGTGAATTTATGGATACATATAAACAAACTAGTGATTTTGTCACTACTGGAATCTAATTCAGATTTGTTTGTGGAGAGAAGTGATAACACTTGCAAGTGTAATGCTTTATATTGTTTTATACTGAAATCTGGTACAATAGAACTTATTTCCAAAATAATTTTCCCACAGTTCATTCAACTGGTTCATTCTCAGTTCATTCAACCAAGCAATTTTCTTACATATTTTTGAGACATTTTCTTGTCTTATTTTAAAATAGATTTACTGATTTAAATTAAGGCAGAACTTGTGGAGCAGCAAGGGGTATATGTGAATGAGGACTGAATTGTTCCTTGTAGCTTACTACATGGAGTTGTGGGAGGGCAGAGTTTCAAGAAGCATCAGAAGACAGCCTAAGTTCATGTTTGGAATGCTCCCTACCTGCAAATGGCTATTTTATTAAAAACCTTATCATTATAAACATTAAATCTCTTCATGTGCTGCTGTTGCACAATGAGTGACAGAAAGCACACAAAGTGTATCTAAATATTGCTGTCTGCATGACTGGATTTGGCTGGCATTGGCAGGTGGTAACTCTGAGCTTGAACAATCAAGTTTGTTCTACTGCTAGAGCTATAAACCAAAAAAGAAGGCCTTCCCAAAGTGGCTTAGAAGCAGAGCCAGTTTTCATTTCCATTTTCTAAATGTGCATGTCAATTCTAGTAGCAAAAAGAAAGTGCCTAGCTAGTCCTCCATACAGACATTAGCTGGACTCAATACACTTTCTATTTGTGGCCGAGGTGGGAATGGATTAAAGCTCACTGTATTCCCTGACCTACTTTCCTCCTGTGGGGTGTCTGTAGGTTGACATGGATCATACTATCTGCCCTGATGATGGGCAGTGTTAAAGATGCTGCAGGAATGATCCAGGGCTGCCTCTCCAGTGTCAAATACATGACAGTACAGAAAGAATATCAAATATGCTGGTGATGGTGACAGTACAAGGCATAGTATATATACTTCTGCACCTACACTGCAAACTATGGCATGGCTTAGTCTATGGAAAGGGGATGTACTCTTATCTCCATAGAGCTGTCTGAAGCTTGCCATAATGCAAATACAGAGGTGAATTTTGGCTGGAATTTAAGTGCTAGTCTGTGTTCAAAGTACAGCATGAATATACCCAGTTGTTCTGTAAAAATAAGAAACTTATCTGCACATTACTCCAACTTTGAAGGTGCCTTATGCCTTCAGAACAGGTGTCTGTGGATTCACTCTGAATACATATTTCAGTTGAAATTCATGCCCTCCTTTATCATGGAATAACTTCATTGATGAAGAACGTTCAAGTAACTCAAGTCCTGAAATGTACTGGTTAAAGACAGGAATAAACTGTCCCTGCCTCTGTGTAGTAGAAAGACTGCAACTGTTAAACCCAGTAAGCCTGACATATCTGGAATATCAAGCCTCCATGCTCTTCGCTGCAAAGGCCAGGGGCAACAGAGGTGATGACTGTAACCTTTATTGCAAGTAGCCAGATGGTCTTGTTATTTCAGTCACCTGAATAGATAATAGGTAGCTGAGGAAAGAAGTGCTTATTGCCAGCCGGGAGGTAATTGTTTCTTGACACAGAATATCATCATTTAAATCTGTTCTTATTGTCCTAGTCGCTATCTGAAATCATTTTCTTAGACATGCTAGATTGTACAAGCTAAGTGTAAATAAAAATACTGAATGGCACCGAATCATGGGAATACTAATAGTCTGTCTAATTTTTTTAGGAAATAAACCTCAGGTACAAATGTGATCTGGCATTATATTTAATGTAGTTATTTGTCATCATCATGCATTTCTAGGGTATTTTCCTTGGAAAGTAATCTATACAATAAATTTCAGTAAATTTGACATAAATTCCTAGGGAAGAAGAGATAAAAGACAATGCAGGTAACACTTGGCTTCAAAAGAGATTTGGGGATGATGTGTTGCTAATGAATACAAATCTTTGTAAGTTCATTGAACAGTTGCATTCAGTAAGTCCAAAAAGGTTTTATTCTGAAATCTTTAATTGTATTAATCTGTTTCAAGAGTTTCTAGCTGGGTTTTTGTCCATTTTCTACCCACTTTTTCTCTCTTGTACTTGTATGTTTATGGCTTAGCCTCACAAGGATATCCAGAGGTAGGAGCAAGGCAAGTAGCATGGCAGACTTCTCTGAAGCCTCCACTAGCTCACTAATGCACACTTGTTTTAATATATTCTGTCTGTTCTTTTTCTTCCCTCCCACCTTTCAAAGGTCTCATGGTTCAACAAACGATCCAGCGATGCCTTGCTAATTCTTGTGTAGATGTGCTTGCTGACTTCCATCAAAACCAAAAAGTTGTTTTCACCAAAGATGAAAAGGAGTTACAGAGACAGATTAGGATTTAACCAATCAACAGTGGACCAGATTCATCCTTTAATCTTGCCCACATCTGAACTGTTTAGTTCACAGCTCCTTCTTTACCTGTAGAAACAGCCAGTTTCAAACCTAGCATTATTTTAATTACCGACAAACCTCTTGGCAACAGAATCGAGGTGAAGTAATGTATCTTACTACAGTAAGATATTTAACTTAATGCTTATAGTAGTGCAATATTTGAGGTTAATTGTGTTTTGGAAGTACTCAGTCCGTGTGAAAAGAGACATCATATGAGATGCTCACTGACTGGGGTGATGGGAAAATTGCACAAAGCAGGAAGATTTGCTTTGGTTCAAAACCAAATTGATTATTAATTGCCACTAGCAAGAGACTTGTGAGACCTGGGAGGAAAATGTCTAGTTTGACACCATTCCAAGCATAGGTTTGTGCTTGTAAAGCTGAACTGCCCTCCTGTATGCTCACTCACCTTTTTTCACCCCAGAGGAAAAATTCATGTAATGCTACTCCATGCATTGCATACACTTTCTTTGCTGAGGAAAATGTTTCTCGCTTCTTGCTTTCCCTCTATTCTCTGGAAAATTCAGTGAATTGGCAATAGAACGAAACCTTCTTGGTGACTAATGAGTCGCTTACATGTTCTGTTCCAGGTTTGCTAAGGGTTTGTCAGTGCCCTGCTCTGATTATATTTATATGTTGTCCTTGGGGAAAAGGTATTATCCATTAAAGGTGCTTTACACCTGTACAAAATTAATCTTCCCTTGGAAATATGTCCCTTGGTTACTCAGCAGGGTTTATGCTATTGTAAGCCTCACCTTCGAGTGTCTGCATTTGCACTGTTTGCCACACTAACTGCTTTGGTGTAGCTATAACAAGGAGCTACCTCTTTTATCCCACCCAGCCTCGATATAGACAGGGTCTAAGTTATGAATGTGATAATTAGCTATACATTACAATTCATTAAATATTCTTAATTCTGATGTAGGAACAAATGAAATTCATCATTAGCAATTGAATTTTAGAGTGAATGTGTGTGGGTGCACGGGAATATGTATGCTAGAAGAAATTTATGTAGATTAAATCCATTAGCAATTTTCTGCACACCTCATTAAGCAAAATACCAAATCCCACTTAGCTCTTCTGCTGCTCTCATTAGACAACTTAAACTATACTATCCCATATCATAGAAATTAAAAAAACAAACAAACAAACCCACAACTTTGGAGTGTTCCACAAATGAATTCTCAAAATCTACAGCTGTCATACTAACACCTTGGACTAATCATGTTGACTCCCTGTACTGTATCATTGTTCAGTTTGCCAGGAGATAGGCAGCTTGGCAGCTACAGAGGGGCTCTCTGGAAAACAAGCATATTTGTTACTTCTTGTCACAGAGCAGTCCAGGCTCTCTGGCACCATAAGTGTGTGTGCAGTTGTGCATTAGGGGTTGAAAATACTTCCTAGTGATTATTGTTTAAAAAGTTGCCCTGTCAGTTTTTGTTAGAAAATATGTATTTATCAAAAAACGAAGTTTTCTGTCTGAGGATGACACCCTTGCTAGATTATATAATGGAATAATTTCTTGGGTTAATGATGGAATATCTAGTGTAGCCAGATCTGTGTCAGGGGCCATGGTTTAACCATCACTTTAAACCAGCTCAACTGGTTAAGTTAGGTGTTCCTAGCTTGCCCTGATCCCAGCAGCTCATTCCTGTCCTCCCTTATGCGCTTATGCTGGCACAAGAATGGACGACAAAAGGAGACAAATTGGCTTAAAATTAACCTGGCAAAATAAGACTGAATTAGTTTTGATATAGTTAGGTTTGCTGATCTGGTTCACCACCTAGCCTTGCAAATGCTTACTCTGGCACAAAAGAAGGGAAGAAAGTACAGGTTGAGGCTAGAGGGAGGGAGGACAGAAATTACTTCTTTTACTGGTAATATTGTGTTATTGCACTTTAAAGTCTTCATGATACTATGGAAATAATATGATCAGTATTTCAAAAGAAGCTCTGTAATCCAGAGTTAGAAGAAATACTAAGTAGGTAGAAACCTTTAAAAGAAGTTTGCAAGAATTTGTCATTATTTTTGCAGGGGGAGGGGAAGAAATGGGATTTTTCCTTTTCTCTCCATTTACACACAGCAAGAAAAGATGTGAAAGAAAATACAAGCTAATATTATTATAACTTAATCAATCTATACTGAGTGAAAATCTGAAAAGGATGGAGAAACTTTATTGCTTTTTCTTCCTGTTATTTGACTGGTCTCCCTGTTTTCAAGGCCAAAAAGTGCCAAATAGTTTTCATTTCCATGCCCAAACTGTTTTGTCTAATGCAAGCTCACACAGTCTAGAAGCAAAGTGATCTCTTAACCAGAGGATGGCAGAGGGACAGGAATACTTCTCAGCTAGTACTCAGGGTTAAGGTCCAGTTAACTTTTCTTTCTTATTTATGAGTGAGTGAAAACACAGTAGAGGCAGAAAACACTAACAAAGGCACTTAGTTCCTCTCCATGTACAGTATTAGGGCAGTATTTTACTTTCAAACTAGGTTAACCATATTTTTAGCTTCTGTACTCTCCTTCCTTCCTTGTGGATGCCAGAACAAGTAGAATTTCTGTTTTTACCTCACACTGGAAGCAGCAGTGTGTAAGAGAATAGATGAATTCTTGCAGTGCCACGTGTAGTGTCCTTTGCTGCTTTGATAATTTGTCATTTTGATCGTTACAGTTTGAACAAAGTAGCTAATCAATCCCTTCTCGTTGTGCCCTTCACATGCTGCCTGCTATCAGCTTTGTTCATTTCCTTTTGTATTCAAAACTGTACAGTAAATATTACTATAGGTCTTGTCAGCATTAGTGGGTGGGCCTGTCATTCTGCTGTGAGAGAAGGGGTGTTCCTATCACCAGCTGGCACCTTGCTCAGTCAATCAGGAACGCTTCTAAGTCTCACCAGGGTATGTGACTCCCTGTGGGAAATATTTTGTACCTCATTATGTTTTCTGTAGCCTGTAGGTGCACCCCACATGCTGAGCAGAAGGGCCATGAGAAGGACTTGTCAGGGAGGAAGAGTTCTGGAAGGCTAACAAGACTCCTGAACCCTATTTCCTCCTCTGTTCGGTCACACAAAAGCAGAGCCAATGTGGCATATATGTAATGGCCAAGGAGAAGCTTTGTGCTTTTATTGGCTTTGTGTAGACTTTTGAGGGTTATGGTTCCCAGATATCCTAGTGTAACTGGGACAGTCCTAACTGTATCTGGACAAAGTGTAAGCAGTTTCAGTTCTTTCTGTACGAGTCATTTGTCAGTCTGAACCTCAGCCTCTGCTGGCTCTGCCCCACATGAGGGAAAGGGGTTGCTGGCTGCTTCTGACAGTGTGGGTCACTGGGGTGCAGGCTGGGGCTCTCAAAGCCATGGGCCCTCTGAAATGATCTAATGAACTGACTTTAGTCCTCTAAAGAGAAAAATCTTAATTTTCCAAATTTTTTTTGGGTCACCTGGCAACCCAGATGGGGTCAGGTCCTCCCTCTGCTGTTGAATGCTCTCTAGTTCCCCTGATCTTGCCAAAAAATCTGCCAGATGTTGCCTTATGAGCAAGTGCTCATAGCCATGTGTGAGCTCATGGCACAGAACTGGGCCCTCAATTGCCTTTGAATCAAAAGAGGATGAAAAAAGGAGATGGGAGAAGAAGTAATCTCACTTTTTATGTGAGGATTGCTTTTTCTCCTGGACCATAACCCATTCCAAATACCTTTGTTAAACCATGAATATGTTGTATGCTAACCAAATAATTTCTCCTATTATACTTTACATGCAATAAAATTCTTCAATTCAAAGGTCACCAGCCAGACATATAAAATGACTTCATGAATGACTTCAGCTCATTAATCACCCCTCGGTGTAGCAGTGGCTCTCCTCTGTTCATTAGAATAACATTTCTTTGCACTTTATGGCAAACCATCATTATAATACAGAACAAGGACAACAGAGTGTGAAAGACTTTTTTTTTAATGAGACTTCATAGCTGCTCGTGGTGGGACTCCCCATCCTGTTTGCTCTTGAAAGAGCTGTCTGACAAAGGTTCAGAAGGATTTTACCTGAGGAAGAGAGTTTCACAGGGAAAACTGTCAATGAGCTTACAGAAAGCTGTATAAACCTGGCTGCCCTGTTGGCTGAGCTGCCAGTCTTCAAACAAATACAGAGAGAAAATCTTTAATTGTGCTCACCACACATATGACATTTTATGCTATATCATTGTCACTTGCAACAGTTCTTAACTCACAGAGAAAAAGCAGCAGTTCAGGATCCCCAGGATCTTGAGTGGACTCTGTACTTAATAAGGGGAAACTCTGTAATTTAATAATTACCAATTATTAAGGAAAATAAACTCATCATCAGAGCCTCTAAAACTCAGTTGCATCATCAAGGCTCTTGCTGTTATTCTAATGTTATTTTAGTCCATACTTTCAAAATACCAAAGAAATTGAATAATTCCAATAGAACTGGACTGAGACAGCTAATTTAAATCTCTCTTAATAAATATTTTAAGGGATGTTAATAATATTTTAGTATCTTTCTTCTCTAGCTGGAATAATGAAATTGCAAAAATGGCTTATAAAGTTTTGTGGATGTTCATTTTTAATTAAAATGTTCTTCTCTATTTTCCCTCAGGAGTGTAGTGACTTAAAGTGCTAGAAAAGATTGCAGGGTTCCTCACAAAAAGAAATACCAGTCTAATTCCTGACCTCATGATTCTATAACTTTTTCATTTCCTGCCTGTGAGGCCAGTGCAGGTTCTTCCCACAAAAATAAATATTTACAAATCCAGGCCCAAGTCTTGTCCTCCTACCCAATTTTCAACTCCTTTTGAAGGCAAATGCAGTTTTAATTCAAATGGGAGCCAGGATCAGAACAGTTCTGCAGTATGCAGATAGAGGAGTAATGATATGATGAGACATACTCACACTATTGCCAGCCTCAAGAGATGAAATCAAACTGTATAATCAATGGAATCATAAGGTATTTGAAAATGATTGTTTTTCTTTTAACCTGCCATCTGTTTTTTCTTTATTGCCTGTCTCCAGCATTTGTGACAGTGACTGCTATAGATATTATTCTCTCCATATGCCTCGCATCTCCTATCTATTAATTAATTTCTACATTTAATCTAATAAATTCTTTTCTTAATTCCTGAGTCAGTTCAACACCTGTAAACTCTGTATGTGCCCCTAGTCACTGCATCCTGAAAGTGACTGCACCCCAGGCTTCGGCAGTTGTCTCCTCAGCTTTGCTGCCATTTGTCCCTGCAACTCTTCTGAAGTTCTGAACATCCATCTTCCTCACTGGCCAAGATCTCTTTCCACATGAGTACTGCATGGGCTAAGGGCAGAAAATTGTCATCTTTTAAGCCGAGGAGTTAGGAAGAGGTGCTGTTGTTCTCCACTCCTACAAATATTTCTGTCAACACTGGGTGAAGCAACAGAGGTACTGAAATAAAATAAGCTGTCCAAAGTATAAAGCATTGTTACTAAAATGTTCATGAGCTCCTTTCTTCAGCTGCTCTCTTCTCCAAATCATCAGGCTACTTTTTGCAGCATCTATTGGTCTATTTTCCATCTTTTTCTCTGATAGGCCAAGAAAAGAACCTCTTTTCTTGCAATCTCTAGTCTTCTTTCCCTTGTGTTGCTCTGATCTGCTTTGTCAAGTGATCAAAGTCCCTGTACAGGTGAGCTGTTGCTTAGTTACCTCCTGCTTGGAATTCATTCTTGAAAAATTGCTTTGTCTTGAGAAGTAGCTGTATCTTTGTTCCTTGGTGCTCCATTCAAATGGATGATCAAAGTTTATCAGCCTGCTCTATTAGCACTCTGTTCCATGCAAAACTTTTTCTTGTCACCTTCTGTGGATTTTAGGTCAATCTGGAGGAAAGAGATGGGAGAGAAGGCAAGAATGCTCTGCAATTTAGAGAGAAAGTTTGTCAGAAAGGAGTCTGGCAGGGAAACAAAATGCATAGTCTCCAGGACCAAAGAGGTTGTGCATAGCCTGCCATCCCAAATAGTTACAAGAGCCAGTCAAGGTATTTTAGTGTTGGAAAATTTTCTTAGATTATTGTCTCTAGAATTTTGTTTTTATGTAGACTTTGGGGAGAAGGTTGGTTAATTCCATTTAGGTACATAAAAATACATCCCAATGATAACATGTATAAAAGCAAATGTGCAACAATCTAGAATGTAAATCATCTGGCTCCAAATAGGCAGGCTTACCCAGATAGAAATATCTGTGCTACTAATTGCTGATGTTGCTCTTCCTTACACTCTTTTCCAAATCACCTCCTAGAGTCAAAACAGAAGTCACATTTGCACTTGCCATGTGCATGGCTGTGTACTACCTTAACTTCATGTTTCATTTTCAAGTGTACAAATTTGGAACCAGGGAAATTGACTGTCAGGATTCTTTACCAGCTGTGCATTAAGGAAGAGGCCTATTAATGCATAGAGCAGTGTCCTATTAATGCATAGACCAGGCAGGAGATCAGCAGCAAAGGCCTGTAACAGCAGCATCAAGAGCAAGGTAGACTTTAGGTGAGAAATATAGTCATAAAACTGCACACAGAAGAGCATTTAACAGCATCAACAAACATGCAGGACAGATTGTCACCAGGATCCCATGTTGTTTCCAGACCGTTATTGATGTGTATGTGCTCTATGCTAGGTATGCAACTTGAAGATTTAAGTCAGTTAATTGTAGCTGAAGATCCTATCAAACTTGACAGTGACAGGAAGAGAAACATCTGCTAGCTTTGTTCCCAGCTAGGAACTTATCTCAGTGTTGTAAGTGAATGACTAATGTATTACTGAGTTTTCTTTCATTTTCAGTGGGCTTGAATGGAATGGAAATTTAGATTTAGTGTTGGTGCAGGTTTTCTATCAAATAATAATAATATTTTTTTCAGCTTCAGGAATAGTGCAAACTAGATTTGGATTTCTAAATCCATTAGATTTTCTTTAGTGAGGCTGAAAACTTGTGGCCTTGACATATAGCAACCCTCCTTCCCCATCCTTCATTAATATATACTGGTACTGGAAAAAAATATATATGGGTTAGTTACCTCTCTGATACATTCTTCAACATCTGTTGTGTTGAATTTGAGCATTGCTATTTGAATTCACTCATCCTACCTATAAACTGGCACATTTGAATTGGTTGGATGAATAAGCAGCATATTGACGAGATAGACTAGGTCTCTCGGATCTTTTGAAAAGTGGAATGTAAGTTATTTGAGCAAAATTTGAAAAATACTCAAGTTTTGGGTAAAGTCCATAACAGGTGTTCCCAGGTCTTAGTTTTCAGTGCCTCTTGATATGAAATTTATTGAAATACTTTTTGTACGCATAGAAGCTGCTAATGGTTTTTTTTTTTTTACATGACACAGTTAAGTAGTTGATTATACTGACAAGTCTTATATTAATAACTGCTCTTGTCCTGATTTGATTTATTACATCCAGGCCCACCTGAGTCAGAAGGTGCTGAGATTAGCTGTAATTACAGTACTCATTACCCTTGAGTACTCTGGATGGGACACCAAGTCAAGTTCAAATTCTTTTCTTACCACCAATACAAATCCAAGATGATATCAGAGAACACAGTGTTGCTGCTTCAGATTCTCACTGTTGTAGGGGGAGGCTTTGGTCCTAGCATGTCAAATGGACTTCTATCTGAATATAATAATGGAAGAGTCAAACATTGACAGGTTCTACCTGGTAACTCAGTGACAATGACAACTTTCTGCTTTTGTAATGTGATGACTGCAGTCTTTATGAACAAATAATGGATTAAGACTATGAAAAATAAATAATTAAGTTTCACTCTGTCATGAAAGTGTTTGAAGTTCATAGACTTATATTCTTGTCCTAAGAGTGGCAGTTCAGGTGTGGCCTTCAGGATCAAATTCCTGGCACCTCAGTAAAACAGAGTAATCAGTACTTTTTAAATATGATTATGTGTTTCCATCATATGGGAAAATGTGGGAACAGTGCCAGTCTTGGATTTATTTTTTTTTTCCTGGAGGCTTTAAGTGTGTGCTCTGTCCAGTGCTGTAAGGTTAAGTAATTTACAGAATGCATGGCAACAGGTTTTTCGGGGTATGTTTAAATCTGTTAAATTAACAGAGAGAACAGGAAACAGAAAAAACCAAAATGTTAACATCCTGATTATTTTTTAATTTTAAAAAGCATTTCTTATCATTTTGCTATTCTGTCAGTAGAGTACCTGTCTGAATTCACTATACCTATTACGGCATCTTCTACCTATGGAGAAACCCTGTACCAAAAACGTTCTTCAGCATACCTGAAGTTTCAGAATCAATTTGATTTGGGCCAGTTCTCTTTTGAGGTAACGTGTTTCACTTTATTAAGCTTCATAATGCTGTGGTGAGCAAGGTATGCTGGACTGTAGGATCAATCCTCCAAAACAAATTAGGATTAGAACAAATTTACAAAATATACAAAAAGCAGTGATGTCATTTTGTGTAGATGCCCTTTTTGAAAAGTTAGTCTTTGGGGGAGATTCTATAGCAGAATTATCCAAAATATGCAAAAATATGATGGTTCCTGAAGAGTGGCACTGGAAATGTATGGGATCCAGAGAGAGAAAGGAAGAGAGAATCTTTATAGGCTGTTTAGTGTTCTTGTGTGTTTCTGTCCTTCTCTGCCTTGACCTCGGCCCTTCCACCTTTGGAAACCATTTATCCAACAGGCAGTGTTGAGACTTGAGCATACTTTCTGTGATTGAAACTTGCCAGCAGATGCAGTATTTCATACTGTGCACATTTTCTTATACGGTTGTTTTGGTTTTGGGGGTTTTTTTAAGCAATTTTCCCTTTGTCCTACCTCTTTCTTCAGGGCTGGTAGAGATAATCTTGACTTCTTGAGTCTAAGTCTTCTGTACTTTCTATATTTATATTCTGGAATTTTAGGAAAAAAACCAGAATGGACTATTCCAATGGACCGCTGTGCTCTATCCTTCCTTCCCAACTTTTGGTGGCCCTCCATTTAGCAGTATCTCACATTATTCCTCTCTTTCCTAACTCTTATTTGGCTCTTCTGTCTCACGAGGCTCTCCTAAAATGGGTAGAGTGGATACTCCCTTTCTTTTTTTCCTGTACTTTGCCATACTTTTTTACTCTAACCTGCCTTTGGGCTCATCCCTTTCTTCTGGCAGTACTGTATGTACAGAAGCAGATGGGTGGCTGCTGACAGACTGCTGCGGGGTGAAGAGAAAGGGCTCTGTCACTGAATGGGGATTTCTTCTGGGAAGTGCAAGAGCCTGGTGGAAGTGTACGAGATGGGCCTGGAGCAGAATCTGGCAAGCACTACATATTTCCAGGATGCCAGGTCTGTAGCTTAGGTCTGCAATGATGGTCCTGGTGTGGGCTTTACAGTTTAAGGAAGTTTTCTCCTAAGTCAATTTGTTTCCCAATGAAGCAATGAAGAGGTTGCTTTTCCTTACAAGTGAAAACAAGTTAAACTCTTGTTTTGGTGTTTCTTCCTCATCCCCACCCCAGGAAAATTACAACTGTAACTGATATTGGAAGTTACTGAAAACTGTTTCACTTAAACTAGCAAGGAGCAAATTTTGATCAGGTCCCGAGTTATATTTTCACAGTATGAAAATAAAAACACTGATTTCTGTGACTGATAAACTGATCTGATATCTGAATATAGAATATGTATTTCTCTTGCACTTTTTTTAAAATAGAACTATATTTTGTGGCTGAGAGCAATTTACCAAAGTGGCACTTAAAATAAATGTTATCTTCAGCTAACACACACCGTAATGCCAAGTGAGCTCTCCTAATACTCTTTTTGTATTCTCTAAGGCTGCTTTTATGTTAGTTAAATCTAAGTCAAGTTCTTATTATTTAGCAAATGCTGCAATTATTAATGTATTCCTAGAATTATAGAATCACAAAACAGTAGAATTATAGAGTAGTTAAGGTTGGAGGGGGAAGATCTAGTCCTCCTTGCTCAAAGTAGGGTCAGGTAGAGCAATTCGCTGTTCTGAAGGACAGCGAAATGTGCTGTAGATACAGTAATATCCATCAAACAGCTCGCAGCGTGAGAAATTAAAGTAGATAAAAGATAGAAAAAAAAAAAAACCCAAAAAACCAAACAAACCCAGTTAAGTCAGATACTTTGACCCATCTCAGCACACCTGATTCAGGCGCATCTGAGCAAGATTCTTTCTTTGCTGTCTAGCTAAATTTTATTGGGAAAAGGGGATTGTAAAGCTATCATTACAGTATTAGTAGTATAGCTTCTGTTGTTCAATATTCATTACCATTTATTTATTTACAATACTAAATTTTGCTAACGAGATAGTATTAAGTATTTTGTTGTTAATTCTTTTGCATAGGTACAATGTCAGCATAAAAGCAGCTACTGGGAAGATCAAAGCTGGGAAGGATCAAACATTGGGAACGTACTTTATTTCTGACAATTTGTCAAAAATTACTAGGGTTTGTTTCATATAAAGGTGTTACAGATTTGTGAAGAACAAACAGTTTTGAAGAACTTATCAAAAGAGATTTAACTTAGAAGCAAGAGTATTGATTTGAGATGCAAGATTACTTAGATACAAGGTTACAAAGCAGGTAGAAAGAAATTAATAAAACTAAGAGCAGTCTATGAAACTAAATTCTGTAGAAATCCAGAAAAAGGATCTGGGCCCAATCATGTGTCAAATAGTGTCAGTACTACTGACTTAAAAAGCATATTGGAGAATCAGGCCCTAGTCTGTTTAAAACAGCATGTCAAACACTATTTTCCTCTTTAGTGCTGTTTCTCTTTCTGTCTCTATGCCAAGTGCATACAGGGATTCTAAGAACGTTAAAGATGACTTTCACATTGAGTGTTTCTATATTAAATTCAGTTTTCATGAAGCAGATAGATTCTATTTAGTTTCCCCATCTTATAATATTGGAAAGTTTTTGTTAATTGCTAGGCTGTAAATCCTCTGACTAACCAACCCAAATACTTTCATTTTTAACTCATGACAGTAATAGAAAGCCACTTTTTGTCTCCTTTTATTTTTGTTCCTGATAGCTGAGAGCCTTGCAGAGTTTAAAAATATCAAGCCTTGAACAGCTTTGCTCTGTTGAAGAAAAGCTCCAAGGCATGCAATTTCTTTGCCAGCTGATGTTTGCTAGATTTAAAAACAACAACAAAGCTTCCAACCTTGAAGTTAATTACAAATTTGGCAAACAGTTTTATAATTCTGATGTTACTATGATATTTTGCATTATATCTGAATATTTACACTAGACTGTGAATTTAACTAAAGAAAAATCTTTTCAACTTCTGAAAGAAAATGTAAACTCCCTTTTCAGAATCTGCAATGTGCCAAAGGATCAGGGCCTTAACATTTTATGCAGGCAGAGTTCTGATTGTTTGGGCCACCTACTCTGAAGACGGTTGTTCTGTACCAGGGTACAAAAATCCACCTTCTGTGAAGTGTGTGTGTGACTGAATAGCTTTTTGAGTAGGATTTCCTGTTGTTCAGGGGAAGGTGGCATTGCATTGGTATGCTCCCTTCAGTTATTTGTTAACCTACTGTATAGGATCATGCAGGGTTAGCTCTTGCTTCCCACTCTGCCAGTTCCACTTGGCTGTACGTCTACTAGAGCGACATAATTTTCTAATTTTCCCTTGTTAGAAGGTTTTGTAACCAGAGACAAGTCAAAGAAATGAAGTGCCCAAGCAGCTAGAGAATGGGAATTTTTATGTAGTATGGACACATTTTCTCTTATTTTCTCTAGATTAAGGACTGTTTATCTCTCACTTTTCCCCAGCTGTCTCTCTGGCTTGAAAATATAGGTGGACAAGATCTGTGTGTATTTAAAGGTATGTAATCTAACATTGACAACCTCTCAGAATGGAAGAAGGTTAAACAGAACAAAAAGTGTAATGATTAACTGATGCTGTCTTTAGTCAGTTATATCTGATGGCAAAGGGTGGAGCAGTTTGGTTTGCTGTGTTTTGCTCCCACTTTCTACAAGGTAATTATCTCCTCAAAGAAGGTACCTGAGATCCAAGACCTTGTTTCCTCTGATTTCCTACCTGGTCTTTGAAAATAATAGTAGGGCACCAGGTTCCAGTATTTACAGGTGTATTGATTTATAGAAACATAGGGAGGTCTTTTGCTAAAAGACTAGGTGACAGTGCAAAAATACTTAGTTGAAGCTACAGTGGCTTTATACCAGAGCTACAGGAATTCATTATGGATGCCTTCTAGCATCTGGCTTTTTCCATGCACACGGTAGCAGTGTGAGAAAACTTGGTGAATTGTGTATATTCAGTAATTACCAGGATTTTTTTTTTCATTCCAAAATTGAATTTTGCAGGTCATTTAATGTCTTACCCACTTCAGATGTTTAAAGGACTAATATGTAGAATGCTCTCTTCAGTACGTCTTCAGCAAAACTGATTTTATTAGCCATTGTTTCAATATTGTTAATAATTTGCAGCAGAAGAATTAAAAATACACCTCAACCAATTTAGAATGAAAAGTAACATTTTATAGGCAATAATTTATAGGCTATAATTCTTATAGCAGACTATGCACCTTTGATATTTTGAAAACATAAACCTAACAGGCTTCAAACCCACACAAATAGTTTAGACTGTGTCTCTAAGTACTATAAGAATTTCACAAAACTTCACAGTCCAATATGCCAGATAAGAGAAAGAGAGACTGCAGATAATGCATATTTTGTATGCATGCTGTGGCTATACTTCTGAGTGTGGGATTCTACATCAAAATCTTGTTGTCTTGTATTTATATTAATCCCGGGGATGCATGCACACATCAGATATGCCATTTCCTTCCTCCCAGAAACAGTGCATAGACTCATGACTTCCGTCTTAGAAAACCAAGACTGAGTATTGTACATTACTCTATACTTAAAACAGTAATTTGCAGAGGCAGAGTCATAAATGCAGATCCTGAGATAAGTTCTTGTACCAAGATCTACACAAAGCAGGAGTGAGAGCCTGTCTTGAAGAAATTATTGACCTTATTCTGAAGGTATGGTTACTCTAGTCTCAGCACAATTTAGAGAAGTCCCACTCAACCTGAGAAATGATAAAGGACAGTGAAACACTTTTCTGCTTCACCAGCTAACTCCTTTCCTTGGCTGTGTCCACAGTTTATGGGGGTGTGAGCTCTTCCATTTGTAGAGCAATTGAAAGCTTCCCTACCCTCAGGGAGTGGAGGAAATCCATAAGACTTCTGTTTTGGCTCTTCAGCACTGCTCAAGGGCACAATTTCAAATACTAAAGAATGCAGCTTACTTTTATTAGGGCTAGTAAAAGAATGTCTAGATTGTCATTTTTTTTTTTTTTTTTGTATCCATAGAGAAGTGTTGAAATTTTGCCCCAAAAAACCAAAACAAACCAAAAAAAAAAACAACAAGAAAAGGTTTCTAGTCCTTTTGCATTCTGATCATAGAATGGTTTGGATTGGAAGGGACCTTAAAGATCACCTAGTTCCAATCCCCCTGCCATCAGCAGGGAATACCTCTCTATAAGTTATGATACCTCTCTATAAGTTATCAGGGGCAGTTAATATAAATGTTCAGATCAATAATCTAATTTTTAGAAAGCCTATTAATAAGGGAAACTGAAGTGTTGATATTGCCTGTTGCAGAATGTCAGTGTATTGAGTCTGAATCTCTGCTTTTGATTTTTTTTTTTCTGAAGTTGTTTCATAAGGATGATCTCTTAGTTCCTATACTCTGCACACAAAAAGGCAATTAGCAGGCGTAGAATAATTTTCCATGGCCTTGTTACTATACTGACCTTCAATTTTCAAACTGAAGGTATTCACACATGATTGACTGAGGACCCTACATGACCACTTTTTGTTCTGTTGAAATACAAGAATACGAGAAGCTACAAAAGTAAAAAACTTTCCTCTTTTGTTCCATCTTCATTTTTTTCCTTTCTTAGTGTGGAGGAGATTGCAGAGTGAGACAGGACAACTTGGTTTCCAGGCCTGCTGTCCTTTCAGGGTCCAGTAGCATGGACCCCAATTAATGTCAGCTCTGAGCATGATTTTAAGATGTGGGTTCTTTTCTACCCAAAACTGAATATGATATTATATTATATTTTTTCATATAAGTCATCTAAACAGCTGTTGAATTGTAGAAGCTTCCAGCCACTGGTGATCTGAGTCAGGTTTGAACTGACGACCTGATGGAAAGCCTGAGTCAGATTTCAGTCCCCTGAGTCATTTAGACTGCCCGCAAATGCATAATTAACATTTAAGATGCAAGTCTTTTTTTAGTAGCGGGAGATGAGGGAAGAAGGTAGTCAGTGTTTAATAATCTAAACTGTCCTGATACAACACTGTAAAGAAAATGTCTGTATAGCTGGGAACTGCAAAATTTGATGTTAAAAAGGAAACACATTGAGTTACAAGTCAATCAGCATTTCACTAAAATAAATGACAACATTTTCATTGATGGCCCAAGGATTGGGAGGG
>NW_010301516.1:32543-60305 GCF_000700745.2 Antrostomus carolinensis
GGAAGTATTGAAATATTTTCATTTACCTAAATAAAGTCCTCCATATCTTAGGAAAGGTCATATAAACACTGATACATTCTGTGTAAGAGAATGGAATCTCCTACCCTACCTCATGTATAGGTATCTCTTTTCCAAAAATTCCAAGTTTGTTCTTGTGCAGAATGACGCTTTTGGTTATAATTCTGGTTTTTGTGGAAGAACTGACCTTAGTCTGTTTAGGAGGAAAGATGGATTGTAGTGAGTTTGACAATTTCCTTCCAATATAGTGATGTTCTCTGCATTAAGCAAAGTTTAATTTTGGATTTGCAGTGATGGAATTTCCATAGCATCTTTTGGGAGACTTTCTGATGGACCAACAGATTTCAATGTTTTTGGGTTTTTGCTGGTAACACAGTAGCTATATTGTCTCAATATTATCCAATGACTCCTAATCATGTACACTCAACTTCTGCCCTGTTTTCTTTTGATGTGTTTACAGACTTCTGTACCTGCAGATTTTCACATCATAGGCCAGAAACAGTTATGGGCATCAACAGAGACAGAAAGGAGGAAGATAGTTATAAACCAGTTTTACACAGAAAGAAATGTATAGAAACATATTAGGATAAATGAGAGGCACTTTTCCATAAGCAAAAGTAGATTTTCTTGGTGGTATTTCTTTACCTGTGAAAGACTTAATGTTACACTGTCCAACACCCTGAAAATCCAAAAAGAATTTCCCTCTCTGTCAGCTTCTTGCAGGCAGAATTTTTCAGGTTGAAGTTGTAATTAAACTGGAATGTTCCTCCAGCAGAGCTACAATGATAAATGTTTTTGAGTGAAGGCAAGGCTGTCAAGCTGTGGTTCTCAGCTGGCAAGGTGCTGTGATACAGTGTGGAGCCTGTGCAAATAAACTCTGCTTGTTTTTCCTTGACTTTATAAAGAGGCAGTTTATTGTCTCTTTGCAGTGTTGCTGAATTGAGAGTGCTAGCATGGGTGTTGTAAAGACATTTGAATGCTTCTGGATGGAGTCAAATGAGATTATTATACCTGTTGCACATGGCAGCTGGCAGTTAGAGCTGCTGTTAGTGGTGTGGAAATATCTGCTACCCAGGAATGAAGACAAATAGGAATGTGAGCTCTAGGTTGGGGTAGGAATGAAAAGTTGGATCTAGTGGAACACTAGCATTGTCCGAAAGTTTAGGAGTTTGGTCTATATCATAGAATGGCTGTATCGTATATCAGGCTGTATTGAAGGGGAGCCCTTTGACTTAGCTTATAATCATTTGTGCAGGGCCTTGCCTAAGTGCCAGACTAATTCCTGGTTACACGTGATGAGTGGAATAGAAAGCATGAATACAGCATCACCAGAAGTTGCTTCCTCACGGCTTCGATTGTTGAAAAGCCTTTTTCTCATTTTTGGCTTGAATTTATTCATATTCTGTTTGCCTGCATTTGGTCTTATGGCACCATTGTTCATTAGCGTAAAGAATGATCTTCCCTCGGTGATGCTTATCTCCTCTCTAATATTAAGAGAGCGCTATCAAATTCACCTCAGCCTTCGTTTGCTAGACTGAGTGAACTGAGTTCTTTTATTATCCCCTTTCAAGCTCTACATGCACCTGCTCAGTCTAATGCCCTTTCTGATGCTTTTCCAGCTTGAGTTCAACTTTTTAAACAAAGGTCACCATCAGTATTACAGATAATATTCCAGATAAGATTTTATTTTCCTTCCTCTCACAAAAACATTATTCACTTTATAGTCTGACAGTCTTACTGAGAATGTCAGGATTTTGCACAGGTCAGAGAGAAATCTCTCTCCTTATTAGAGCTGTAGATCTTCCCTCTTTCACTTTGTCTCATGATTTCAATTACTTTTGATAATATGCACGAATCATTTTTTCATCTACAGGAACAAAAGGCAAAAGAGAAATATGAATTTATTAATTCATTTCTAAAGGATCTTTATTTCCTATCTTTTATCCTAAATTCTATGCAAGATTAAAAAGACATGCGCTAATGTTTTTTGTAATAAAATTGTGTATTAAGTAGCCATTAAGCATCAATAAATAAATAAGTAAACAGAAACTTATTAAACATTTTAAAATAATTTCAAAGTTTTAAACACACATCTCAAAAGTGTTCTCTGCATGGATTAGTGTTAAGTTTTAATGATAATCTATTTTTGGTAAAATAATTTTAGTAGTAAAACTAGTTTTAAGACATACCTGGGTTATGTACTTAGAATTAAGAAGAATACAGCTTTTAAGGGCATGCTATATTATTTTCAAAATGTCACATTTTGCTATGAAAGATTAAGAAATGCAGCTACTCACTTTGTATTATTTTATGCCACACTGTGATAGTGTTAAATCATATGGAAGTGAGTCGAACAAAAATAACTCTATACATTCATGCGATTGCCTGTGATATAAGATACAGCTCCCTGAGTGACATCTTACCTCTGCTGAAATCTATGGGATTTTTCTGCTAACATGATTAGGTAGGTTTTCAACTTAAGTGTATCATAATCCAGTCTTAAGTCTCCTTGCTGTCAAAAGCAAAGTCACTACTGTTTAATATATTTACTCTATATTAAAAACAAATATTATCTCCTCATTTAAATGCCTAACCAAGAAAAGTTAAGATTTACATGAAAGAGATACAAATATGAGATGAACACTGTAGTAAAGAGGACTGTCACACCAGTCACACATTTCTATATTTTCATATAGAAAAATGCTGAACTGGAAAAACCCTGCAATTCTATTAATAACTAATTTAATTTTTACTTACACAGTTAGAAATCTACAACAATAATAACTTTAAAAAACCTACAGAGGGGTTGTTGATGAATTACTAACTACTCACAACAGCAGTGAAATTTTTAATGTCTGCTTGTGAGAAGTCAGCCTCAGGTCAGACCAGGACTGTCTCTGCATCACTTGCACCCTGAAGGACAGGACTTTGGCAAGAGCTTACGCTGGCTCTCCTTAGAGAAGAGAGTTTCAAGCAAGGAGAATTCTTTGCCAGAGTCACTGATAATCAGTGCTGTTGGAGATCTTGCTATAAAGTGCCAAGCGTGGTCAACTTGTCAAGCAGGAGCTTGAGAATAGTTACTAAGTTACAGAAGAGAAATCATTATATTTACCTGAGAAGTTGTTTTAAAGATGGTATTTACTCAAATATTAGTTAGCCTACTGTTAACAAATGATTGCCTGAATATTGGCAATGTTACAAGAGCCCATGAAGTGTTGGTATTTAGCTGCTGGTTATATTTGCCATACAAAATTTCATATTACATTAAAAGGCAAAATACAAGAACATATTATTTTTCCCCAAGAACAAGTTGCCATATTTTCATAGTTTCTTCTTGGATGAAAAATAGACACCCAGTCCAAAAGTCTTTTGGAGGAGATGGTAAACAGTCAAATCGCTTTAGATTTTATATTTTTATTTTAATTTCATATCTTGAGCAGGCTGCTGTGTAAATGAAAACAGCTAAAATGTTTAAAAATATCTTACCATTATTGGTTCAGTTGTCATCCAGTCCTGCCTTCCCATGTAATCTCCGAGTAATGGCAGTGCTTGATACTTCTAAGACCACTTCAAATGGTGTTGATCTGCATGGAATACAGAAGAACAGGGCCAGAAAATGTCAGAGGTTTTGTGTGTTTCATATGTTCATACCATCCACAAGTAGGAAAAGGATTAAAGATTATGCTAGTAGTCTGGGAGATGTACTTCTGTGGGGGTAGTGGTACTTAATTCTGTCTCATTAAAGTTACAACAGTAAGCATGAAACATGTTCTGCTCTTTTTCCTCTGATAGTGCCTTTAGATAAGCTTTGTTCTTTCTCTTAATTATGACATGTTTCATTATACGTTACAATTGTGATGGAGGGGTCTGGATGGTAAGCAATGGTAAGCAATTTTAGGGGGAAAAGCTCTGGACCCCACAAAATTAATTAGGTAAATAAAATTTTAAAAATTCCTTAATACCATGCTTTTTCAATAAAATTTTCACATCATATCAACCATTCCTATGAAGATAGAGTGATTTCAGGTAGATTTGCAAGTGCATCCCTCTTTCTTGCCAACCAGTCTAGATAATCTCTGAAGTGAAGCCTGAACAACAGAATGTTAGAAAGGTACTCTTCTTTTTTTGTGCTGAAGTTATCCTTTCTCTGGGAAGACCAGCACCTGGGAGTCTTTAATGCTCAATAGTAGGAAAAATATTCTTCACCTTCATGTCCTGACTGCAGTGGAAAAAGGTTACCCTTGGCCGCAGAACTAACACTTGATGTTACACTGTAAACAACTGTATACTGGTTTACTTTAAAATTGTAGTATTTACTTCACTACTTGAAGGAAAAGCATAATACCAGTAAGAAAAAGAAGAGATCGGGTAGCAATTTATTCTATTTGTTCTTTTTACTTTTACTACTGTATGCATTTCCCCCCATCCTTATTTTTCAGATAGCACTAGAAGGAAACATAGACAGAAACATAGAAAAACATTAACATCATGCTCCTGCCAGGTTGCTAAATATTTTTGAACAACAGATAAGGGACAAAGAGGGAGACATCACTGATTTTCAACAGTTTAAAATGAAGTTAACCTGTATAAAGAGAATCCCACCTCATATTTGAGAGCTATTTCTTCTAGAAATAAAATATGTCTGGGTAACAGGTCATATTGAAGTACTTTTGCCTAATGAAAACCACTACTAAGGAATTTCAGACAAAGAATTGGGCTAGATATGTTATGTGGAGATGTGTAGTGTTATCTCTAATAATTGCAAGAAAGAAATGGAAAAAGAATATCAAGAAATAAACACCCAATAACCTTGCCACCTTCTAGAGGATGTTTAAAGCAAACTCTGCCAAAATTTCCTGCCAGAATTTATACAGCCAACACAATACCACTAGCTTCAGCAGTAGTGAAATGCTAGTGTTGTCTGAATCATCTAAATTGCTTTGCAGGCGTGATAGGAAACATACTGATTAAGACCTCACTGGCTTTCAGCATTGTCATTGCTCTTATTGTTGGTATTAACAGATAAAACTGGTTGTAGAAGACATAGCCTGCTGCAGTTTTTCAGTGTTAAAGCAATCTTGGACAAGAAAAACTGTGGTTTCTAGGTTGAGTTTGTTTAATACATCAATGATTCCAGCTGGCCAAGAGTAAAAAAATAATTATATTTTTGGTCCTCAGTAGAATTTATTTTCAGATCACAGGTTGGGCTTCAGATGGGCTTAGAAGGTTGAATTTTTTTCCCTAATGAATATGATGATGTCAGGACATGTAGAAAATTAACTAATTTAGATTGATATCACTTGAGCCACAAGGTAAGAGGAAAAGAGAAAAGAGAATGAGTTGAACTGCATGTTAGTCTAACTAATCTGCCTGCTGCTTAACCAAAGGGCTACTAAACTAGAAGCATCTCACTTGATGCTGAAAGAAAGCATTTACATTAATTGAAGAGATGCTTAAACAAAAATACCGGTCATGTAATTATTACTCTGTCTGCTGAGGAAGTGCGTCATGCACTGAAAAGAAAGATTGCAGTTAAAATTGTGACAAAGAGTAGATTAAATTCCTCAACCTCTGTCGCTGTAAGAGATGGGCGTGTGAAAGATAGCACCAGAATTGAAACCTCTGTGTTGTGGGCATTCTGCAATAAGGGCTATCAATGGATAAAGAGCAGGATCTAAGCAAAACTTTGTACTTTGTTCATTTCCAGAACAGCAAGGGATGTGCATAAGAGATGTGTGGTATCAGTCAGGTGTTCTGAGTATGGTCAGCAGAAGAATTTCTAAATAATTTTCAACACAGAATAACTAATCTTGGAAATAACAATAACTGTTTGTGCTTTGATTTTTGCCTTGTGTATGTAGTTTTTAAAAGTTTTAGATAATTAACCTGTTAAAATGACATAGTAAACAATTGCATAGCCCCCTCAAGGAAGATCAGGAATAGCTGTAGTTTATCCCAAGTAGTGTAAATCAAAGTTTAGCCACATCTCAGTTTATGCTGAGAATAACTTCAGTGCCCAGGTCTTACTAAAATAAATAGCACAGAAAAGGTATTTGGGCAACTTGATTTCTACTGGCAAGTTCCAAGATTACCACCCAAATTTAACAGCAGAATTCCAGTTTGATTTCAGAGCTGAATATACTTCCCCGGATTTCAAAATTGCACTGATAAAAGTAAAATTTTATTTGGCAAGTTCATTGCAATTTTAACTTTAAGTGGTATTGTCACTGCCATTTATTTAATCTGCTCGCCCCCTATGAGATTTGATTTAGTTCTTTTACATTTCACATTTGCTGTCAAGGTCTTTTTGAGGGAAAAAAAATTGTCTTAAAGGTGCAAATTTGAAATACTTTGGCACATTCTTGTAAACAAGCAGCTGTTTAAAATGTGAAGAAAACATGGTGCAACCTTAGATTATCCATCTTCTCTGCTTTTATTTTTCACCTGAGCATTATATTTTCATTTTTTTCTGCTACAACAATCTACACATAGATTAGATTGACTGTCAATCTTTATTGCTTATATGAGACATCAGTAAAATTCAAGGATTGTTTTGCATTTTAAAATATATATGACCTTTTTGTGATGAAAATCCCAGAATGTAGAGATGCTACACTCTTCATTGGCTCATCTTTCATGGTGGTGTTTTCCCTAGTGCCATTTAAGCCCCTCTCTTACCTACATGAAAAGTACTTTCAGGCATTTGTACATCCTTCCAGCATCTTCAACTTTTCTCTGGTGTTTGTGGCTTACCAAGTACTCGAAGAGTTATAACCTGTCTTTCTGGAAGAGAGAAGTAGTCTTATTTCTTCTTTCCCTCTGCCTTTTTTTCTCCTGAATTAATTGTCAATGAACAAAGCTAAGTAAAGTTGCACAGAGCACAATATGAGAGCACAATTCCAAAAGCGGGACCTAGGATGGCAGAGGGTGCTTCTTTAGGAGTGAGCAGTCTGAACATCCGCACTTGTGCTTGCTTGCCACCTCCCACAATTGAAATAGTCTGAAGAGTCTGACCAACTGATGAGTAGGCAGAGAGCCACCTGCACACATGGGCATGAGTTTGGGCAGCAAAGAAACCATGTCTGAGCACTAAATGTGTTTGCTGGATGTGTTCTGGATGTCAGTGTGTGGCATCCCAAACAGCTGTCCACGTTGAAGTTATGCATCAGTGGGCAGGAGAATATGAAAATGCTAGTCTAGCCTTTGGCTGGGTCTGATTAGAGAATGCCTGTTTATCCGTATAAAGATTTTGGCTCTGTTACTTTAATCGTGGTGACGTACAGACAGACATTAGAGAGCCCCAGAGAACCCTCTATTATTTATCAGACTGAGAAAAATTAACATATCCAGCCAAAATAGTAACAGTTGCCTTTCTGCTGGCATGCCAGAAACATATTGACTTTTGTGTAAGTGAGAGCAGTTGCCGTAGACATTTCAGAGGTGCCTCATTTAACTTCTGTAAAACTGTTACCAGTGCCATGTCCAACTCAAAGGACACAAGCCAAAGCATCTTTTGGGCCTTCTATTGTGGCATCAAGACAAGTACAATACTTGTTTTCCAGAAGCAGTCAGCAGTTTCTCTCTAGTGAAAGAAGAAAAAAGTATTGACTTCTTCAGATCTTTAAAATATACTTACCAACACTAGATGTAAAATTTTTCTTAGTCATATTTTCTTGTTAGCAAGAGGCTTCTTCAGAACTATGAGGTGAACCTCTGCAATTAAGGAAGAATGCAAGAATGGAAGATTACATGTTTTCCAGGAGCTTGTCTCCTCCCTTCTGATTCATAGGGTCCACATTCAAGAGTCAAAATCTTGTACTGAGACCTTGCAGCCACATGTGTGAGAGGAGAAGAGGGATTTCCCAATGGCATGTTGTGGGGTTTTATGTGAAATTGAACCCCAGTGAACCTGTATGTGTGCATCTTTGTCTTTATTTAGGGGTTCATACCCCTGAGGCACAGAATTCGAAAGGAAAGGAGAAACTATGCCCCAAGTTCTATTGTCTCATGCCTGTTTTCTTGGCCTAGTGCTAATAGTTTCCAATGCATTAAAAATAATAATTAAAAACTGCTTAGCAACTGTTTGTTGCTAATCAGAAGACATGCCAACTGCATATGCCTGTCAGCATCTCCATCCAACATACTACTCATGGCCATCTACTGTGAGTTCTTGCTGGTCGCACAGTAGGGATCACGCATACAGAAAAAAGTAATTTTCTGTATGTGTACCTGTGGTAGTTTAACTCAGCTGGCAGCCAAACAAGACACAGCCACTTACAGCCTAACTTTGTGTTAGGTCTTAACACATTTTAGAAGTTTGTGTGTTATTTATCCAAGCTATAAGTTCTCTTTATAGTCATTGAAGAGAGAGAAGCACTTTCAGAAGGTAATTAATACCATCTTCACATAAATGTTTAAGACAGGTGTCCTACTTGACTCTGGAGGTCTTTCTCTTTCTCTCTTTCCCCTTATCTCCCTCTCTGTTAACTTTAGGGGTAACTACAAAACTATCTTAGATCACATTCCTAACTTTTAGACAGAAATTAGGTGACATGTAGCTTTAGAAGACTTAGCACTTGATATGTGTATCATCCGTCATTTCTTGAGTTACAGTGTCTTGGGATCAACTGAATAGAAATCTTACTTATTCCTGAAGTTACATCAGATTTTTACCATAACTTTTAAGTATGCCTTCCTCCCTTGAGCATCTCCTTTTATTTAAGATTGCCCACCATGCTGCTAATTGGACTATATTTCATTTGATTAGCTTATTCTGGTATGGACATATTGACATCAACAACATTTGCTCTACTATTCAAATTTGCATAATGGTGCATGCATGAGACTTGTAAGGTTATTATGCAATAATAAGCTATGTATTTCCATAATTATGTCATAAGCAATTCTGCCATGAGTGCTGTCAGTGAAGTCAAAAGAGGAATGACATTAGAGTTGTAAAAACACGAGAAAAACACTTGTCTGCAGTAATGACCTTACAGCCTCTGGTGCCCCAAGTGAAACTAGGTCATTGTAAACTACAAAGTTCGAGCAATGGTGTGTTTCTAAGACAGTTTACCAAAGTGGAAGTTTTTGATTGCAACTTTTCCATAGACACGGTTACCGTGAGGGTTCGTCCTTTTGTCAGTGTTATAAAAACATTCATTAAAAAAAAAATCGGAGGAAGCTGAATGTTTCTGTGATAAATTTCAGTCAGCCCAGATCACAGTATCCTGAACTGTTGTGAGGAAGATGGGATGAAAATTCGAAATTGAAAGTGAAATTTTCACTTGAATCTTATTTCTGTAACTGATACGTGAAAGAGTACCTGTCTCCCTCCCTCTTCCCTTTTGCACTCTTGGCTGCTTTGCAGAAGGCCATTTATAGAGTGGGGTTTTAATTCTTTGATACAAACCCATTTGAAATTTAAAAAGTTCTACATGCCCCACTACCAGGCATGGAAGTAGAACTCTCTTCTTTAGCTCAGAGGTTGGCTTTAATTTGTATGTGATTTTATTTTCTTGGATTACTAGGGTGCTCTCTTCTTTAGCTCAGAGGTTGGCTTTAATAATACAAATCAGAATGGCAATTTTATTCTTTTTCCTTTTATGGTTTTCTTTTTTAGCCTTTGTTATAAACATCAGTAAGAGATTAGTGATGAGTGAAATATGAAAATTACGTATAAATTTTTAAAAGAAATGTGGAAGCTCTGCCAGCAGTCAGCAGTTTTTAGAGAGTGAAGCTGAAGGGAGCAGCAAGTTTTTAATAAGACTAAATGAATAATCATGACCTGCACATTTGATTGCTCCCTCCACAGAGGTAATGCAGAATGTTTATTTCAAATACTGTTACCACATCACATCATTGCCTGTGCAAGTGTGTTTTATGATTTTTTTTTTAATTATTTTTTTCCTATAGCATTTTGATTATGCTTCTGTCCTTTATTCTGGTGTTTACCAAGAATAATAATTTGTAGTCCTGAATCACTAGTATTTTCGGGTCATTTTAAGATACTAAAATATTATGTAATACAGCAAACTATAAAATAATTTGTAGTCACTATTATCTTAATTGTATGCATTCATTTACTTGACTGTAAATGATTACCCTGGTTTTGAATCTTCTGATTTATTTTCATTTTTAAAATGCCAATTTCAATTGCTTAAATGATAACTTAAGTATTATTACTTTCATGTTCCCAGAATTGGTACCGTGAAAAGCAAATGTGATAGAGCACATGCTAGTCTGATGATACTGAAAGTTATGTTGATGCTACTTGTGAAGAGATGTTCCTGATTAAAGAATTAAAAAGTCTTAGTGAAATCTGCTGAGCTTTATTATCAACCATTTTAAATTTATTCTAAACAAAGATACAACAAGCTTATATACAATATAATATAATAAAACTACCAGGATAGTCCTTTTGAGATTGGAAATGCACATGCTTAGAGATGTCCATGTTGGACAATCATGAGAATTAACAAATCTGGATGTGTTCAAATGGGCATTTAATCTGAAGAGAAGCCAAATTGTTCATACAACTGATCATGTAGATTTTTATCCTGTTATAGTAATTTATTACTACATATGAAATTCGTTATACTGACTGAAAAAAGGCAATTCAGCCACACATTTCTGTCTCGACTGATTTTGCCTATAAGGAGCAAACTACATATATAAAGAAATTACAAATTGAAACTAGGTGCACATCTCTCAATATTCCAATAAAAGCTTTTTTTTTGAACTAAGGGCACAGACTGCCTGACCAGTGAGCCATGTGATAAAGCACAAACAGTGCAGGAAATGAAAACCCTAGGAGTAGCAGATGATGTGGGCAGGAGGCACAGGTATTTCACTCAACTCTATCTGGTTCACTCCCCAGGCTCTCAAAGAAAACTTAAACATTATTTACTCAACCATGTGCTAGTTAAAACCAATATCTCTAGACCATCTGTTCAGGAAGATGACCTCACGCAACTTTCTGCCCGAACATTACGTCAGTGTAATTCTGACTAATCAATCTCTGCTTGATCACATTGTCTTAGTTTTCCTTACCTATAGAAAGAAAAAGGTAGTCTTACTTGTTATAAAGTAGCTTGGCTCTGCTGGATCATGGGAGTTTCTCTGATACATGCCAGATGAGGGACTTGGCCGTGTATATTCAATACCTCAATCCTATAATTAGTCTTTCACTATGAAATGTATTCCTTTTCAGGACACTTATCAGAGGTATCAGCATTGTTTGGATTTTCAGGCTTTTCTCATCTCTAATAATTTTCATCCAATTATGTATTCATATTAAAATGGGATTGCTTTTATAAGAAAATACTGTGGTGCAGTAAAAATGAGTCAAATACTTCTGAAAAGTATTAACCTTTCAGTGTGAAATGCAGTTGTGTGCCCTGGAACTTATGTGTTAAAGTGGCTGTTGATTATAATAAAAGAATCTTGCAAATAAATAAATAAAGCACAAAGTAGAAAAACAGTTCAGTGTCTCAGCATAGGAGTTTCTGAATGGAAAGAAGTGTGAAGAATGAGCAATGGTCTTTCAAAATCAGTGTGCGAGTGCTTGCTTTCCAGGAGTTTAGCACCAAAAGGAGTACCTGATGAGCACCTAGAACTGAGTCAGGAGTTTTAATCAATTCTACCTCATCTGTTCAAGGTAGTGTTGAGTATTTAATCTGTATTCATACTCAATATCCAAACTGCTGAGAATACATTTGTTAATTTGCCTTTTCTCCGGATTTAGATTGTGATTTTTTTTTTTAGTCAGATCCAGTTTACATGTACGTAGCTTAATCCTACTTTAACAGTGAGCAGAATTTGATCCAACTTTCCCCTTGAAATGTTGTGAAAGCCTGGTCAGACATTCTAGCACTGAATGTGGTTTTACAGGGCATTTTCACAGGTCCCTGTCACTTCTGTTCATTCATTCACACCTTTGCTGCTTTCTGATATAGTTCCTGTTTGTTGCCAGGCAACTCTGGCTGTATTATGCAGGGTTCTGCAGTACACCCAGAACTAAATTGCAGTGCACCATCAAGCAATAACTGATGTTAGGCTGTACTTTTTTTTATCACAATTTACCTTTGTTTTCCAACTATTTGTTTCTAATTAAGTGGTGTTCATCTGAAGGATGAAAAATTTCCAAGTATATAGTCCACAGAAAAATAAGATTGATCAGGAATGTAATGAAGTGTGGAAAAAAATTGAAAGGCATATTTATGTGTTTTCCTGAATCTTTCGAAATACCTTTGGGATGTGCCATGGCTCTTTTTGAGGCATCACTGTTATGACGTGTGGTATCATGCTTCTCAGCTTCAGTATGTTATGTCAGGTTGCCAGCAAGCATCATCACTATCCAGAAACAGACAGAAATATTAGGTGGTTGATTAATCCCTTTTTATTTGGATGGTTGTAAAACCTGCAGGCACAAAGATATTCTCTGCATGTATGTGTTTTTATAGCACAGCGATATGTGGAGCTGGTGAATACTGCTGTTCTGTCCATTAGAGCTATAAACTTCTTTAATGAATCTGGACAGGAGATTGCAGGGAAAACATTTTGTATAAGATCCTGAAAAGTCTCTGTAAAAAGACAAATAAGGGAAGAAATTTACAGTTGCTGTGAATGAATACATGTCTAATGTTAAGGAGGGTAAATCTCACACAAGGGAATTAATTTACATACTATTAAAGTTGACATGTTAATATCAAAGCATTAAAATATGTAAATAGCATAAGCATGCACAAAATCCTAATTACTGCTTTACATTATCAGCTCATTTACTCTTTATGATATTTTATGAGTATTCAGCTGTGTCAGCAAGCAATTATAAAAATCTACTATGACTTGATGATAATACATTTCTGTGTATTGCCCTTTCTTTCTAAAAAACATTCTTCCAGTCCTAAAAGAGAGTGATGTGGAAGAGATTCATGTTGCTGAATGTCGTTTTTGCATGAACAACATATGCTTTGAGTTTCTAGCGGTTCCGTGGTCTTTCTTGTATCCTGCTTACTAAAAAAAGGCAGATTTATATGCAGGCTAATGAGAACTGACATCTCTTACACTATCTGCTACAGTTACAGTACAGATTTAATCTGTTGCAGGTGTTATATCATTACACAATAAGCTAGAGGCATATGAGCATTGAGGAAAAACTTAACAGTTATTATTATAGAAAAAAAGATGCTTCATTTTCTGAAGCATTGTACCTTTTCAGTCATAAAGTCTTTACAGCAGGGAAGAAATTTGTCATAAAATCTGTTCTGCCAACCTGTAATAAGACAGTCTCTGTTTTCCCCCCAGTAACTTCAAACAGTTATTGAAATCAGAAAGCAGTGATGTGGTATTTCTTGATTTCACTTAAAATGTCTGAATTTTGATCATGTTTTATTCATCCTAAACAGTTGTTTGAAATTAAATGGAAATTTCTTTTGGGGTGTAACACTGCTATTGTGATGAGTCTCTTGATTTATGACAAGAAACATTGCATGTCACAGCAACTTGAGACATACCAGATTGTGTCACTGTCTTTAGTGGTCTTAAAGAGCTGTGACACAGAAAAAAATAAATTTGCAGGCAGTTCATAGACTATTCTAATGCATAGAAAACATTATTATTGCAATCAGAGTTTTATATGTGTTAGAAAAATGTGCTGAACCCTTAGTTTGAAAAATTTATGTTTAATTTAATTGGAAAAAAATGCAGTTTTAAAAAAAGATGTCATGAAATAATTTTAATTATTACTTTTTTATAGAACAAGTTTGTAAAGTAAAAGAGCTGCAGTTTGTAAACTGTTCAGCTCTTTTTGCTTTCCCATATGTAAACATGAAGGGAGTCAAACTGTGGAGGATTTGGGCTATAATCTGAGCCTATGGTGTTGCTGAGGAACTGATGTGATGAGAATAAAGGGAGCTAAGAGACTGACTGAAACAACTTCTGTTAAAGAGGAAGTTAGAGACAAAAGGCTCACACAAAACTATTTTAAGCCAAGGGCAGATCACATAAGAGTCAGAATTTAATGAGCCTTAAATGCCATAGAATGTGCCAGATGTACAGTTATAGCATAAAGTCTCTGCACAGTTGATACCTTCCCAAAACATTTTTAAAGGCTGCTCAGAGCTCACACACTCATAAATTCAGTCATAAGATGTTCGGAAATAAAGCTCAAACATGCATCTCCATGGTGTGTCTTGGAAATTTGCTTTCCAGTCTGTAATGGCTTCTTGCCAGTGTTCACTTTCTTTGCTCTTCCTATACAGAGATTTTGATCAATCACAGTTCCCACTAATGTGTTATTTTGGTTTCTGTGTGTGTCTTAGGGCTGCATTCAGATCTCCTCCAAGTAACATAAGCCAATTTTGTGCTTAAGTGCAAGAGAGTTGAGATTGATTTAGGCTGCTTACTTTCAAGTCTGGTAAACATTGCGTACCAGTGCAGATGATGGAGAGAGGCAGTTCATTCAGATCCTTGGTGGAATGCAATCATACCCTATTATCTTAGTTAACTGAGTTGTTGTGTGGGAGACACTAATATCTATCCTGTTTCTGACAGCAGCAGTTCAAAGAATGCTTATTCCTGTTTTAGGTAATCTGAAAATACAGACTTTGAGGTATAACATGTCTAAGTGTACAAATTATTTTTATCAACAATAATTTTTCAAAGAATGCTATTTCAGTGGGATGAAGTTATCTCCTTGTCACTGCAGGCTGAGCTTGACAAGCCATTTCAGCTGCAATGAGAAAGAACATAAAATTTAGAAACACTGAGAGTTTCTTGTGGTATTTTAAAACCATTTTAATATTAAAATTCAAAATTACTTTTTCAGTTCAAAATGGATCTAGTTTACAGAGTAGACGTAGAAAAATTAAAACAAAAAACCACTTAACTTCAGGGCAAAGAAAAATTTTCTGATAATAAGAATTTACTTTCCATTTTGTGATTCAACCACTAAACCAAGATGTACATCATCTGTTCAGCTTTTCTATGCTTCTACTTTTTAAATTTTATCTTGCAGTAATACCCTGATCTGATCTAGTCTGAAATATATATTGCATGAAAATAATTGCTTACCTTTGTGACAGAATATAAACAATAATAGTTAGGGTTCTGCTTTTACTAGCTGGAGACTAAGGGGTTCCTAATAACATCACACTACTTTACAAAAATATCTTCTGGGACAGACTGTCTCAGTGTTGCTGGAGACAGCCTGCTCTGTGGTGTCCCTGCTTACACTGCAAAAAGGAGCTGTGAATGCTCCCTCAGAGCCATATGGTAGCATGTGCATGGCAGGAGCCATGGGGCCTGAAAAGGCCCAGTGCCAGTTGGCTATGCTCTGCTGGAGTAATGGACCACTGTTGGTCATCCTGGCTTGCCCTAAGCCTTGCAATAGATCTGTATCTTGTGTTTTCCCTGTGCAACAGGGAGAAAATGCTTGCCATATCGTCTCTCTCTTTGCTATATCACTGTACATGCTAGAGAGAGAGCAGAGTATAACCACTGTATGGAAACTATTTATAATGGAAATAATGCGCTATTTTTGTTGTGGATTATATGAAAAATTTTCATATTATACTTCAGGAGTGGAATAGAAGCTCATTGGTAAATTCAGAAAAATCACAGAAATGCCTTGATTGGAAAAGACTTACAAGATCATCCAGTCCAATCACCACCACTCTTTGGGCAGGGCTGTCCAGCCAGTTTTTTACCCAGCAAAGTATATGCCCATCCAAGCCATGAGCAGCCAAAATATACATTTCAGCACCCAATGAGGGAGTCATTACAAACATATTGAAATCCATTCTGGGGGAAGGTATAGCTTATGGGCTACGTCTTAAATACTATGTAAATGCAGTGGTCTTTCACATGGGTCTCAGTTCATGTTTCGAACCCTAACAAAAAATGTGTGCAGGTGTGGAGATGAAAGGGGACAAAAAGTGATTATGGGGTTGAAGGATGGATTATTTTATGCCATAAATGCATATTGTCAGCGCTACATACATCCAAAACATTGCAAACATCAAGCGTGTAACTTAAATATGTGGGAAGAACAAACTTGGAACATACTGGACAGAACTGAAGAGGAGAGAAATGAGAAGTCCTTCATTTGCTTATTTTAAAGCATATAGGTTTCTCTACCATTTGTATTGTTTGTCTCCCATCTTCTTTTACTCAGTATACAGGTATTACTTTTTTTTTACACAGACTTTTCTTATCTCCCTTTGTAAAAAGCATTCTTAAATAGAAAGTTAATTTTGCATGTCTGCACTTTGTCATTATTTCATGGGGTCTTGTTTTTCTGTGGTAGCAGCCAGATGAAAGATGTGTAACTTCTGCTTTAGACTAATACAAATGAGATGCTACCAAATGACAAAACTCTGGAAAATGGAAAAAAAGACAACTCTCAATCTCTCCTTAAGTTGTGCAGTTATGAAAACAAAGGTTCTCCACAAATATATGAATTATGGATAGGATTTGAAACTTTACTGGAACTTTTTTGGCTTTTCTTACATCACATCAAAATCTCATATTAACTAACAACTACAAATCTGTGTACAGTTAGATGTGTAAATGTTAGATGTGTAGATAGACTAGAATAATTATCTAAGGAATATGGAATTTCTTATACAATGTCATGTACATCTCATATTCTTCTGCCATCCATTCCAAACTAGATACCATCTTTCTAAGAGGGCAGTTTTGCCCTCTTATTTTGTCCTGCAATAGGACCCTGAAATTCAATATATTTGTTCAATGGGATGTCAGCTGAGTTTGTGGAAAGGGAAATCAGGTGCCCTAACTTTTTTAGTGTTTGATATCTGCAATGTAATATGCTCATAGCAACTAATGAATTACCTATTTTTGAGATTAGGTGAGGAATATTATTCATCTGTAGTGGATACAGGACATAGAGGAATGGAGGGTGAATGGAATCAGTGATTCTATGATACAATAAGGATTACATTTTCAAGGACTTTGTCTCCAGTTCTGAGAGAAACTTGAGTACACTCTAAACTACAGGTATTTACTTATGTCCTTGCCTATTCAGTAGGCCATGAAATCCTGTACCTGCGGGCAGTACATACCTGATCATACTCACTGTGTCTGCTAAAAAAAAAATAAAAAATTAAAAAATCACTTCTAAAAGAAAGCCAAGGTAAAATCTTCAGAACTGTTGTTGTACCAGATGCATTTGAAACAAATCCCCTTTGATGTTGCTTCATTTTTGACCTTGATGGAATTTTTGCTTATAACTCAAAAAAAGGTGCACTGTGAACTGCATTTTTGTTTTTATCTCGGAAAATCTCTCTGTGGACTTACCTGAATTCAGCTCAGACTCTTGATCTGAATGGATTGTGACACATATAAATGCAATTCAAATAAATAGAAGTTGATCTTTAGTAATAAATTAGCATCCTGTCTTGGTATTAGTGGCTGAAGTATTGCACATGAGTGAGTACATAATACTTATTGGGAGAAAACTAAAATAACTTCTGGACTACATAGCTAAATGGTTTCTAGCTATGTGTTTCTGCATATGACTGGGTTATTGCTTCAGTTTTTTTAGCAGATAAAACAGAAAAACAGATTACAAAAATAATTTAATTGAAACTGAATAAAGAAATAGAATATATATTTTTAATATTTAAAATACCACAAATCCATGATTGTTATTAGTAAGTGTGTTTGTGTTGTTCCAAGAAGTGAACTGAAACTTGAATGCTTAGTTCTGTCACAGTATACCCTGAGATTTTGAAGGCAATTCTCCATTGACTTCCTGGAATTTGTTTAGTGATATTACCATGTGCTTGAGAATAGTGACAAACATGAGAGGGATTTTAATATTTCTGTGACTTAGGCTTACTGTGTGGTGTTTATCTTTTCATCTTAGGCTAAAGACACTGGAAAAAAAGTCTCTTGGCTCTGGTGATTTGAAGTTCTGCCAGAGCTCAGGCACTGGCAGTAGGATACTACCTTGGCTGCTTCCAAATGGCTGTTGACATTAATGCATCGCCAAATACATACAAAAACCTCCTTACAGACAAAAATAGATCAGGCAATGTGAACAAGGATGCAGATAACACATCATCATGTGAAAGTGAAAATTAATAAAAAATGAGGCAGGCTGAGTTACCATTCTCAGTTGAGTTATTTATTCTCTAATTGTTCTGCAGACAATGTGTCATTTGTCACTGCAGCAGATACAAGAAGAGTTGACCAAAGTGTGCATGTGGTCATGCTATTGAGAGGCACTTTGTGCCTTACTGGGTACAATACGTTTAATTATATATAACCAGATTCTCAGCCCAATATAAATCAGTATGACTTCATAATCTTTAGTAGTCTAAGTGGCCAATCAAGTATCTCAGTTATTGTTGTAGCTTACTCTTCAGTACTTGATAAATCGCGTGCCAGAACTTCACACTGATGCGCAGGGATTTTTTTCCTTGCAAAATTAAAAAATCTTCAATAAATGAAGCCTTAAAAGTTGTATTCTTCTAACAGTCATCTTTGTGTCATTACAGTTTGATTTTAAAAAATAACTGAGGTAACTGTATCTGTGAAGAACTAGTTCAACTACTTTTATGGAATTTTTTTTAAGTAGAGTATAAATTTGCATTTGAGGGGCCTGTGTACACTTGGGGGCTGGTCATAGACTTCTGATGAACCTCTACTGTAATTTTGGTCCTTCAGTAGTACATTTATTAATTAGTTGTAATAAGCTTTCACGTACAATTTGTGAAAGAGAATTAGGCTAATTCTGTCAAAAATATGTGTAATAAACCTGAGGGAAAAAATCAACATAAAATACTGCATCACATTGTTTCATGTCTATTTTGAGAGGTGAAAAACTGTACTTTGAGCATGGTGTTAATAGACATGTGAAAACCTTTCTAGTTAGAATGTCAGAAGACCTTTAGATCTGCCAGTGAAGCAAGCTTGCATAAGGTTCAGTTGTATTCTGTTCCTAAAGCTAATTGAATTTTTTCAAAGTGGAGAAGAAAATATTGAGTTTTAGAAATTTTGTAAAAACTCACTGAAATACAATTTGGAATGTATTTCCTCACTTTACTGTAAGAGTGTAAAGCTTTATGAAGATTTATAATCATAAAATCATAATTGGTATTCATGAAAATTCACACAGACCTACTGTATGATGATTTTATCCTGTTCTAAATTACTTTCTGCTATAAGTTATCATTTATTTCAGTTCAAAGAGAACTAAAACACAATATCATCTGGCTACCCAAAAGCGTAGAATTTTTATGCCCCCCAGCAACAGAATCTTGAGCGTTGATTTCTGTCGGTGCTCAGGAGCAGGATTTCTGATTTACTGAGGGTACATCAATAGTACCAGTTCTTTAATATAAGGTGCAAAAAGCTATGAACTTGGCTTGTATTTTTTAAGTGTGCTAAACCTGTAGTTGTGTAGACTATAAATATTACTTGTTTTTCTTAGTTAATGTGGTAAAAATGCCCAAATACCAATTTTTTTCAAAAACTCTGGGGCCTGATTGCTCGTAGCCTATACCTAGTTTGATTGTTTGATGCATGAGCATGAAACTGGATGGCCTTAGTAGCAAAGTCACCAGCTTTCCTCTTTCCCCGTGTGTTTCCATCCTGAGGCCAAATAGCGCAGGCCTGATTTTTTGACCCAGCATGGCAAAGCGTTTTCTGTTTCTGGGAAACTGCAAATATTTTCACTAGTCTAGAACTAGTCAGAAACATCTACTACTTCTCATTGTCCATGACTTTAACTATATTTACGGGTGCTCAGATCTTCTTATAAATAAACTTTGGGCTTTGTGTATCAGATCTAGTTTAGCTGGGTCCATTGGTTGCCCTTACTTTCCACAGTTTCAATAGATCTTATCTATTTGCAGATTTAGTTAGAATAGGCTCTCTGATCATAGACCTGTATATCACTGGGCAAGTTGCAAATGACCTAACTGAGTAACTATGCAGTAGGAAAAAAAGTCTGGAACTACAGAAGTAGTTGTGTTTAATACTCTGTTGGTGTACTGCCTATTGACTTGTGCTGTGAACAGCTTGCCAGGAGCTGAAGGTGCTGATCATTTACTAATTTTAAAAAATTTTGTACAACTCATCTCAAATTATTAGTAGAACAAGAAAACTGTTAAGAATTAAATAAGTAATGAGAAGTTGTGCAACATAAACAAAGTTAGAAAACATTAAAATTCTTGAAAGAGAAGAAAAATGTTTTCCTTTGATTTACTACAGAAGCATGAACAGATGTGGTAGTCCTAATGGCCTTCTGTAGAACATAAAAACTAAAATGCCTTTTGTTCTGACATTTTTTAAAGTATTGTGAACTGTGGTTAGGGATACCAAGAAGTAGATGAAAGAAGAACTCCAGCTAGAGGTGGTTTTGAGAACAATTCCAATAGAACTATGTACTGGCTTACATTATTAATTTGAATGTAAGATTTGACTTGATTTATTAATAATTATATCTCACTGTATTCATTTTATGCTCCCCAAAGAAAGAATCATATTCCTTGCATCAATGAATATTTAAACATACAATATGATATGGTCCAAGGTGTACACAGTGTGGAGTACATTAAGCAAAGTAACACAGAACAGACCTATTGGGTTTGTGTCAGATAGGGGCAAGAGCACCTTTTGAGTCCCCAAAAATGTACCAAGCCTCGGTTGGTTTGCCTTATGTCTCTGTGACTTTAGTTACAGGACTTACCTGAGGACCAACAGCATGCACAGTGGAAAGGCCAGATGAAAGTCCTTCTTTAAAGAATATTCAACTAAGCAATCACAGTGTCTACAATAATAACCGTAAGGTAGAGGCCCAGAAGATGTAACTGGTGCTTTCACTTGGTATTCTATAGAACTAGAGCTTTAATATCCTAGTACTGCTTTCTTTACCTGGAACTTCTGCTTTGAAGGCCCCACCTGGAGTACTGCATCCAGTTCTGGAGCCCCTAACACAAGAAAGACATGGACCTGTTAGAACGAGTCCAGAGGAGGCCACCAGGATGATCCGAGGGCTGGAGCACCTCTCCTGTGAGGACAGGCTGAAAGAGTTGGGGCTGTTCAGCCTGGAAAAGAGAAGGCTCCGGGGAGATCTTATAGCGGCCTCCCAGTACCTGAAGGGCCTACAAGAAAGCTGGGGAAGGACTTTTCATAAGGGCAACTAATGAGAAGCCAAGGGGAAATGGGTTTAAGCTGAAAGAGGGCAGGTTTAGATTAGATAGTAGGAAGAAGTTTTTCACTGTGCGAGTGGTCAGACACTGGAACAGGTTGCCCAATGAAGTTGTGGCTGCTCCTCCCTGGAAGTGTTCAAGACCAGGTTGGATGAGGCTTTGAGCAACCTGGTCTAGTGGAAGGTGTCCCTGCTGATGGCAGGGGGATTGGAACTGGATGAGCTTTAAGGTCCCTTCCAGCCCAAACCAGTCTGTGATTCTATGAAATAGTAGTGATCATTAACTTTGTTTAAATTAAATAAAAACAATAACTTTGCTTGGATGCTACTCAAAATAGATCTGCTAGTGCTTTTAATTGGTAAGCACTTAATTCTGTTGCAACAATCTGAATCAATTTCCTTCTGAAAGACACTGAACTGCTCTGCTTTTCTTGTTTGTGGGCCTGAACGCTTGTAAGAAGCAGGTCTACAGAAGTGCTTTTACACTAGTTTTTCTGAAATATTTCCTGTATGCTCTGGCTGCTTCCCTTTGTGGAAGTGGCACCTTAAGATTTTGGAAACCAACAACATTCTTTCAGGTTATTTGGTAACTAAAACACTTCTTTTGGATACCTGATTATGTGGATATTCTGTGTTTATACTTTGTCAAGGGCATCTGATAGTAGCAATGTGTTACTCACACTTTGTATTTCTCTCTCTTGGGTTTCATTTTCTCTTTGGTTCCTCAACTAAAGTGTCATTTGTGTGTGGGCCATGCAGCAGAAGTGAATTATAGTTCACTTTGGGAGTTTAAAATATATGCAGATGTAGACAATAGCTGTACACACCTTGATAAGGATTTCATTCTCTGGGAATCTGTATCACTCTAGAGAGTTCCCTGGACTTTGGGAGCAAAATCTACTGAGACATCTGAGTTTCTGGCAGGCAGTTTGTGTCCAAAGTATGGAAGCTGTATCTTCCAGCTCCAGCTTTTCTCTAAGCCTGGTTTGATCATGAATTAAATCTTCCTATCCCTTCTCCCCACCTATCATCTCATTCCCCACTGATGTTTGCCATTACCAACAGCTTGCCTTAACTGTTAAGTAGCTGACCTATACAGTATCTATTGCTTTAAAGACCACCATCAAGGTTGTCTGAAGATATCTTTCTTCTGAACCAAAAAAGTTTTCCACTGCCTGAACCCTGAAGTGCCAAAAGATAGTAACTCAACCAGCTCTGTTACTTTTGTTGCCTTTTAAATGAAACAAAAAATTGTAGGTGTGTAGTAATACTTTTCCTATAATACTTACCTTATTATTATGATGTGAAGCTGCTGTTTTCTTTATTCTAGTTTTTGTTTTGGGATGGAGAGTTCATTTCACAAGGACAACTTTCAATTCATGGGCTGTTCTGGTCAGGATGTAGCCATGCTTCAGACATTAATTTATGCTTTTGTGAGCATTTGTTAACTTTGGCTTGGAAGTTATACCAGAATGGTCTTTGGTTCAGACACAGTTTAGTAAAAATTTCATTAAGGGACAAATGAAAGAAAAATAGAGAATAAAGGCCTGGCTGGTGTCCTTATACTCACACAGTGTCGTGAGCTCGGAGCAGTAGTTCAGTGAAAGTTTGGCAGCTGAATTGCAGTGCCTTAGTGAAGGGAGGCTACCCTTGCTGCACTACACAAAGACCAGTCTTAATTTATTTCTTCATATTCCAAAGCAAATTCTTTGTCTTCAGCGGTGTCCCAGGAAGGTATGTGTTTGTTCACAAAGTATAGCCCTGGCACCTTTACCTAGTTAGGTGATGGCTTTGAATGGAATCATACAAAACTGAAACAGAATCATTTTCAATTTTATTTATTTAACACTGTAGGATATCGCTGTAGTTGTTCTTTCTATTCCTCTACCACAATAAAACTGTAGACAATACTCTACGGGAAACTTTTATATATAGTGAAAAGGCTTTATTTTTGGAAGACTACAATTCTCAACTTTGTGGTCTGCCTGTTAAAAGCAAGCAGTTATTTTACTTTAGAACACAATTTAAATCAAACATTAAATACTGGCTAATGTAATTCTTGATTCTGAGACAACTAGTTTCTGCACTCTAATCTGCTACGTTGTGCTAGGAAAATATTTTACTATATTTTTAATATAATTATTCTGCTAAACATAGTAGCAAATAAAAAATTTCTTTACAGAAATCGAACAATAGGTATATAAATGGGTCTGAGCATAAAGTAAGTCTGCATGTCTTTTGTGGGCAGTTAAGAACTCATTCTTCCCATATTCGTACCTGACTAGATGCTATGGGGGAACATAGGATAGCAGCAAATCCAAAATAAAAGCTTCTCCAGAGATGCAGGGTATAGTTTCATCACAGTGTTAATGTGATCATATCAACTTGGCCCAGCTGAAATGGGAGAGAAGAGAGGATTGCATGTGCATATGAAATACTCCTCAGATATATTTGGAGATAAAGTGTTGAACAAAAGATGAATATAGAGTGAATTGGAATTTAAAACAAAGAAAGAGACATTAGGAGAAATAATGCAAAGTGACAGCACCCCTCCTCCAAGAATAGCACTGCTACTGTTTCAGCTGGGTATTGGGAACGTAGTGGTTTGGTCCCGAGTCTGAAATACATTTAGTTAATTTTAAACAATTTTTTAGCTCACCAGTCATGCACTTTGGAGAAGTACATATTGCTTCCTGCTGGATAGCTAACTAGCAGTACTGCTTTATATGCCTGGTCCTTTGGGGAGTCATTTGTCCTCTTAAAAGTGTGGAATAGACATGGGCTGCTCTGACCACTAAAATTGCAATTTTACTGTATTTTATTGCAGACTGTATATTTTCATTTGTGCTCTCAGTCCAGTAAGATACAATCTGTGCCACATTAAGACAGTTTGTGTTCTCACAAGATAAAAAAATTTGATGTTTAAATTGGATACAACAACTTAAAAAGACGCTATTTTCTTAATTATAAATGTGGTTGTAGTATTTTACCAATGAATCACAATCTAAAAATTCTTCAGTTCTTTCTTTCAGAACAGTTTTTAATTTACTTTATATTTATTTATATGCACACATATATATTTTATATATAAAAGCTTTCAGATGAAAGGCTGCTTAATAAAATAATTTTCTCTCCTATTATTATATTTCATTACCAAAATTTTATATGCATTATTGTTATGACTGTAAACTGTAGATTTAGTCAAGCAAATGCAGTATGTTTATTTTTAATCTCTCTCTACATTGTGCATTTTGTTTATGCACTAGTGTGTTGTTATATATGTAATATATAATTATTAGGTACTTACTATAAATAACATTTTGGATTTATGTATGTCTAAAAATTCCTAAATTCCAGTATCATCATACTTTAGAGTATCATTATGATAACGGCAATATTTCTCTTTGTTTGTTGCAAAGTGCCAATCCAAATCCATAATTCCTAATCTCATTCCCACATTTAAGTATTTAGTCAGCGAGGGACAGTACATTATGGATTCAGGATGAGCTTTGTGTTAGTGTGAAATTATGGATTTAAGCAATGCCTGCCTCTATGAAAGGATGATGTTCCTTGATATGGGGATATAATCCAGTGTTTTAAATAAGCAGTTAGTAAAGCGTGCTTCTACCATTCAAAAGAAGATTGTGCATGGTAGTTTACAGCAGCTCAGTGTTTCTGACTGTAATTTATTTAAAGTCAAGACCAAATATATATATGTGTATGGTTTAGGCTGCTTTTTTATATCTCCTGTGTGTTTTCTGTTTTATATTGTAATACAGGATTCCATTGTTTCTTCTGTGACACCTACAGCACAGAGTCTCATGCTTCCCTGTTAGATACAAGGAATTATGTGGTGTGCAAAGCAAAGCAGCATAGTTCGCTGGAAATTTTTTTAAATGTTTACTTATGCCATTGATAGGGTAGGATGTAGATCTGGGTCTGAAAAAATGACAGGCTGTTTTTCTGGAATTGATTGTGGGAAAAGGACCAGCAGAGCACAGGAAACTGAAATTGAAGGAACTTTGGATCTAGAATGCATTGCACTGTACACCCCTCTGGTTCAAAGGCTAGACTCCTTGACATTGCCATTTTGGGATGAAAAGCAATTTATAAACACCTACTAAGAGAGTTTTCCAAGCTTTGTTCTCTTTGGTGGTGTTTTACTTTGCCAGAATATCCATACTGTAAAAATATTTACATTGAAGCTATTCCAGTTGATGCCTTTACTGTCCTGAATTTTACTAAACCAAATACATGAATATTTGATATTCCTAAATGTTTCCACAAAGCCTATAGCCACTTTTAGGGTAGAATTCAATTGCCTCTAGCTCGCACTGAAGAAGAGCTTCCTTTTGAAACAGCTATTCTTAGAAAACAGTGCTAAAGAGCACAGAGCAATGGAATTGCTATGCATAATGTTAGGGCAATTTCTTTTTGCCTTTAGGTGATATGACCAGCTGACATTTCAGCACAAGGATCCTTCAGAACAATGTAGAGAATTTGATGTGACAGTGTGTCTGAACCAACCACTGAACTTAAAAAAGTATTCATTATATATCCAACATATGTACTAGCCTCTCATGTGATCAAAGAGTTATCTGTCTTGTTTCCATTTGTAGTTGCCTCTCTTCTTGTTCTCATTTTTATTTTGACTGAAGCGTACTTAAAAGATCACGCTTCACACACACACACACCACTCCTTGCCTCAGGATTCTGCCTCGTGCATTGCCATTTCTGACTCCCCACCTCTTGTGTTTTGGTCAGATTGCTTCTATTGCCAGGAGTGTCAGCTGGGGGGATATTGTAAGTGCAGGAGAGCTAGCAGCAACATGCTTCTGAGAGGGCCATAGCAGGAAATGTCACAGTCTGTCCTCATCAGTTTGGATGAAAGCTGGATGGAATGTTTGGCAAATGCATTAATGACAAAGCAGAGCATGTTGGAAAACTGCACTTTGAACAGTTAAATTGCCAAAAAAGTTTTTATGAAGAAAAGTATTAGATAACTGCAATTATATGACTGCTTTGACTCTCTGTAAAATAAAAATAAGTCATAAGACTTTTTTTTTTGCGTGAAAATGCAATTTACCTAACGTTTCTGAAAACTGATAATGGAAGGAAGTAATCTTTAGAGTGCTGAATGCCAAAATTTCAGTGAATGAGGTTGAGACAAGTCAGTTCTCCACAACAATAACTTGCTCTGTTCCTGGCTTGAGCACATGGTTTGCTATTTCCAAGTTCCTCTATGGTTTGTTCAAGAAGCTTGGTGGATTCATCTGCTCTCCTAGAGCAAATAATGTGTTTCTGACTGGTGGAGGGCAGAAAAGAGGCAAGCCAGAGGAAGTTACTGAAAAGCATGGATTTCCACCTTTGTGGTTTGAAAATTTGCGTTCTGGTCAACCCAGCAGTATCTGGGTGAGAAAGGACCCTGCAGTGAATGGAGATGGTCTCTTTCCATCTATGAAAAGCAGTGATCGTGCAAGATAGGTACACCAAAACAGCACACCAGTAACTTCAAGTGACAGTCTCTGTAGGAGAACTTAACAACTGCTGCGACATTCCAGTCAGCTCCAAATGGGTCACTGATTAACTTTAATTGCAGCGGTATTCATTTCCCATGTTAAATAATTTATAGGTTATTTATATGTTGCATTGTAATAAAGTCATAACTTTTTGATCTCTAAAGTGGGTGTTGCTGCCTTTTGTAGAAGCAGAAAGTCTGAAAGTCATAAATAATTACTATCGTTAGCAATCCTTTACTGTACAGATGTTTTACAATAAACCTAAGGGGTCAGGGCATTCTGTAAATTTAATGACATGTCACTTAAAGCATCATATAATTACAAGGTGTATGTTGGAATAAAAATTATACCTTTGCAGGTTAAGTAAAGAATTACTAATAAAATTGTAACAGACATACATTATACAGCATGGGGTCCATAATGAATAATTGCTAGGTTATTAGTGCTTAACAGATTAAGGGTACTTCCATTTATTACTGTGCTCCACTAAGGATGAGCATTAATTTTTTTTCAAAGCAAATTCACTGGAAACAGACAGTTTAAAATTTATGCTTGTAATGATTGCTACATGGTCCATTAAGACCACCTCTAAGTGAGCTTAATTTGTAGCAGATAAATGTACATGTCTACATATTTTTCAACATAGTTTATGATGCATCCTGCACAGCTGTGCCCAACTGATTAAATCCTCACAAAATTTAAATAGGAAACCCATTACATAGACAGTATTATATCCATTTATCATACACACATTTTCAATTTAACTCTCTAAGCACTTGTGCGGGATATTTTCACTGATTCATTAAATATGTATAGCGAGGCCATTTTCTCTTCTGGTTTGTTTTACCCTTTTGTTTTCCGAGTTTGTTTGTTTCCTACTTTTCAGTTCCATCATCCGATAATTAAGAAATTCAACAAATTCATCATTATCTATCACAATTATCTCAGTAATTATCCTAGATATGACAGTCACTTAAAATCCTAGATCTAGAGAGCTCTTGTCTCGGGAAAAGAAGCAGGGCTATAGCCAGTAAGTAGGGA
>NW_010301516.1:60332-76177 GCF_000700745.2 Antrostomus carolinensis
TCCAGAGTGGATTCTGAGCATCTCCTGGTTTTGTTAAAGTGCTTCCTAGGATCCCATTCTGAACTATCCAGCTTTATCTGTGCTTTAGGTGTTCTGAGTCTCATATAAACCATAGTTCTGGATTCTAGAAATAAGATTTGGAGCATTCATCCAATTTTAGAGATCAAATTTAGCTGCTTTGAGTGATTATCTGAAATCTGTCTTATTGTCATTGACTAGTTAAAGCTGTTAACTTCACATACCCTAAGCCCTACGTAAATTAGGTGGTATGAATTCCCTGTCAGCCGAATGCTGCTCTACTTGATTCAAGACCCTAGATCTTTCTGGGGATCTAGTGCTATGGTAAAAGTCTTAATCATCATATTCTGTGATTTGCCGGGGCTGAGCCTCTGCAACTGTGCGTAGGTTTATTAAGCTCAGTAAAGCCTACACTAACAGAACACTACAAAGTAAGGGCCAACCTTTGTTTAAGCTGTAGGAATAATTTTGCTTATCTTAGAGCAGCAAAAGGAAAACAAGATTTTAAAAGAACAAGAATAACTAATTATTTTTCATTCATTTTTTGCATTCCCCTGTTTAAATGCCAGAGACAGATTCTGTACTTTTCTGAACAAACATACAGAAGCACAAGGAAGTGTTGACCTCCAAAATCTTCAAGTATTGTAGATATCACATGAAAAGAAACGTTTGTTTAAATAATAGTTCTTTGGTAGCTGCCTCTGTTTTCTTAATGTGTATATAAAATTGAATCATATGACCGTTTTTTTAGCAAAAGTTGTTATTTTAGATAGAAATTAAAAGGATTTAGTAATTTTGCTTTTTTCTGTGGTGCAAAAAGTCATAATGATTTATTTTAACCTCTTTTTATCCTACCTTTGAAGCCATTGTGTCCTTAAATTATTTTTGCCCCGAGGTTGATAGTGTCAGTCCATTTTCGTCAGAAACACCAATTAATTAATTTTAAAAATTCGCAGATGGCAATTAGAGATACTAATGTAAATCCCTGTATTCTTAATTTTGGTTTTTGCTCTGCTCAAGCCACGTGGTTTGACTTGTCACTTTACCTTTTAAAAAACCAGATCATCTGTAGGAGGCAAATAGGATTCCCAACTACGAACCCCTAGATAGTGCGCCTCTGTTCTCCCAAACACCAGCACTAGGGTTAAGACAAGGACAGTGAAGAATGTTTAAAGCTCTGTCATCCTTGGGATATAGCGGAGAATGGACTTCCCAAATCTTGGAGAGAGAGACAGAGAGTAGGAGTTTCAGGAAAAGGAAGATGTCCTTCATTTGAGGTGCAGGTGAAGCAAGCATTTTTAAAATGCTGAGCAATTCTTTCATTATTCTGAATACTCAGTTGATCTCATGGTAGTCCCTACACCCAGAATCAGTGCTGCTGGCTCCATTTTTGGTTTTTTGTTTCGTTTTTTTTTTTCAGGTAAGAAATATATTCTCACCCTAAATATTCTCTCAGGGTATTCCTGACACCTGAACCTTTAAACAAACACTTGGAGAACTGAATTCCTGTTATAAAATAGAAAAGTATATCTTGGAATAAGACCTACAAATGTGATGTTATAGATGGGCTTACTATTTTGGAAGATTAGATTAAATGCTTAGGAACACAGATAGTCAAACTATGGAAAAATTGTCCTGGATATTCATTTCAGTACAAGCATCACAAAGAAATAGAGACTGGCTGAACTGTACAGTTCTTGAACAACCCATAGATGAGGTCACAGTTTTTAAAGACCACTGTGAGAATTTAGAAGTGAGGACCTGAGTCCCAGTGCATTCAGAGGCATCTGTTTCAGTGTTCATTTCTCTAGTGGTCACTGCCACTAGGAATCAGTTGTGACTAGTAAAGTGCTGGCTCCAGGGTCTGGACAGTTGGTGGGTTCTTCAAAGTGTGAAAACAAGAAGTTTCTGTCATCTCAAGTGTGAAAATAATATTGCAAATGCAGATGATATTATTTCTAGATTTCAGGGAGAGAATGTTTCAATGGATAAAGAATTATGGGTAACGAGTTGCTTGTAAGTGTAAATTTATGATATTATAAACATGCTCATTGTTTTGTTTTCTTTCAAATGTGGGAAACTATTCAGTAGGAATATGAGTAGGTATCCAGTATCTGATGATACATTTTTCTTCATGGAAACACAAAACAGTGTCTTTCAGCTATGCACAAGTTTCTGGAGGCTTGCTTATCAAGATAACATTGATATCAGTGATATCAAGATATCGTTGACATCGGTGATATCAAGAAATCGTTGACTGTGAAATTCTAGTGTACATATAGTCATCCACTTCATCTATATGCAAACAATGTGCTTGTGATGAAACTGTTCTTTGTATGTTTAGTTTAGTGGATAAACATTGTAACAGAAGTGTTTATTTTAAAAGGCATAACAGTGCAAATGTATGAACCTGAGGAGATTTGTGTCACAATCTGTTATCTTGAAACCTTACCAAGACAAACTTACTTCAGGGGAGTCTGTTTTATTTCACTGCTGGCAGCAAAATGATTAGTTGGAGAATAATCTTATAGATAGCTAGTTGCTGATTTTTTAAAAATAGACTGCTCCCTGTGTCATACTTTCAGGGGAATCTTCCTCACATGTTTTAATATTTGAGGAATAGCTAATAATGCATTATTGTTGAATAATCATTACATTTTAAATTATTATTTTAGCTAATCATAGGTATTTAGGAATCCCTCAACTCTTCAGTTTGAGGTTAACTTTTTTTGCAATAAGTAGATATATGAAACAGACAAACTAGCTACGTAGCAGAAAACAGAAGACTATATATAAGTGTTTCTCTAATATTTCCAGAGCAACAGAAGAATAATTGGTAACTGCATTACTAGAAATAAAATTACCCTTAATCTCCTGAAGATTTTGATAGCAATAACATTTTGGGTCCAAACTGTAGTAAGTACTTAAACATTTCAATTCTTGGGTGCCTGGCTGAATTGTAGCCCCTATTCCATTTCGCTCCAACCTTTATAGTTTAAATAAATTTATCAAAATATGGTCAATTCAGAAGGCAGTTTAAGGAGGCACTATAGCCCTAGCAGAGTCAGAGGTAGGATTTTGCCTTAAAGCTGAACTTAATAACTCAAGAAAATTCAGTGAACAAAACAAAATTTATATAGAAATTAAAATAAATATAGAAAATATTTTCTGCATGAGAAAGGGACAAATGCAGTTAACAGTAATTCTTAACAAATTTTTTCAAGCGAAGTGTTTGTCATCCTCCAAATGATAGCAAATTGAAATAAGTTCAGAAGCTGCCCTTTGTGAAAATACATTTTGCCCTCAGATGAAGAAGGCTCGATTATCATACGGTTACTATGGCACATGTGGAACACCTGACTTGGAAAGCAGAAGCAATCATGTTTAATTAAACTTTGTTTTGTTCCAATTGAGTTCACTTGCAGTCAAATTGGAAAGCATCTTCACATTTTAACCAAAAAAATAGATCTTCGAGCAATACAAATATGTAAATATAACACCACTGCTACAGAGATGTTTTGTGAAGCTGAAGACTATTTGGGATTTTAGTCCCTGTGCTGTACCTTGTGGTGTATGATAATGTTTGTGGTTTACATCTTACTGCATTAGCTGATAGTGTTATAAGCTGTATTTTTAATTTTTTTTTTTAATGAAACCGTAGTGAATGTCTCTCCTTTAGTTCATTCTTTTCTGAATCATTGTCTCAAATTATATGGGCCTGTAAGGGTTGGAAAGGTTAGTGAGCTGCTTGGAGTGGATACCAAAGTCTGTCTTTTTTAAAGTGCTCTGTACCATTATGTGCCTACTATTTTGCACCCAGTTTTGGCTGTGTGTAAAAAGCACAATGCAGAAAGTGCTTCAGATATGCAGTGTGCATAAACAGGTGATCCATAATATTCCATTTGCTGAGCAGGAAGCTGTCTAACTTGGAACAATTTTGTGATTTTGCCGTGCTCTGGAGTGTGTTTATCTTTTCTTAAGAGTTCTCAGGTCAGGAATAAATGTGCAGAGCTAGTGAGTCCATGAAAATGAGAGGAGAGAAGTAATAAAGACAAAGGGAGGAGAATTAGAAGTTTGGTGAGTGGTAGTAGAAGGAAAATGCCTGCAGGTCCTAAACTTGCAAATTCTTTACATTCGGACAAAATGCACACCTTTCTGATGAAGATCTGGATCCAATATTACCCTTTGAATTTGTCAGCTTCCATTTCCTAATTCTTAGTGACGGCGTGCCATGGAAGTTTGTGGACTTATATAGTGGTACTTATATACCCTAACAGCTTCTGGACAGTTGCCAGCTGCTGGGTAGTCTGAATAACTTCATCAGTGCAAGGGAGCAATGCAGAGGAGCTGATTTTGGCTGCTTCAGTGGTCCGGGCACATCCACATACATTCTCTGAGTCAAAAAAGGTTCACTGCTGGAGTAACTTGTGGCCAGTGTCATCTTCTAAAAGACTTTTCAGTAGAAACACACTCTTACCACGGTCCTTTTGGCAACATGAGCAATTTTTTCTGCTATATATTATGGCTCATAATTTGAATCATCCTTTAAGGATATGCTCTGGGCTGGAATCCTGTTTGCACTAGCAACTTCTATTCTGTTGTAACTCATTTGAGAACATCAGATAGTCTCTAAACAGGCTTTTTATTCATGTTTTTTCAAAAATAATAAATTCTTTTCCTATTAAAACAGAATTTTGCAGCTTCTGCAATGTAACCTTGAAATTTCAGAACTCTTTTAAAGACCTTGCAGAGCATTCCTGATTGAGTGAAGAGTTTATTGTTTTAGCAAAGGATACACTGAGAGGAACCCTGATTTTTTTTCCAAGCACTTATGTCTTAACTCTTACTTGCACCTGAGATTTGAGTTTATATATAAAGTATAATAAATTATGTAGTGTATACAACTATATTTATATATTTCAGGAATATAAATGGCTGACAAAATCTAATTAGCTGTTTCTTTGAATATTGCCTAGTTTCAGTTACTTGGTTTTGAGTCTGTTGTTTTGTCTGATTAATTTTGCAGTATAAGTATAATGTAGTTTGTCTGAATAAGCATTATGTTTGGAAGTGAGAGGTCTTTGATACTTTTTAGTCAGGACCTATACAAACATAACTGAGAGAAAAGGCATGTTCATGTATGCCTGAGAAGACTGTGTCTTTCTCATTCTGCTGCCCAGCACATGCTCTGTCTTGCGTGAGACTCTGATGGCGGAGAGGCTGTCGTCACTATTGCTGTGGCCTGTAGACCGGTTTCTGGCTTATGTCTGTGTCCCCTCTGTTATTACACAAAATTTAAAGGGCTTTCATACATGCTGAATAAGAATTTCGAAGAATTAAGCAGAAGTTCTAATCTGACTCTTTATAATTCTCTTGAATCTCAGCTTTTGTCTAGAGGATGCAAGTTTTTGGTCCAGACTGGAAAGAAAAATGCAGGCCTATTGTCTGTATGCAGGTCAAATGGCACCCCAGATAGTGAAAAGTTGATGAGAGCACCTGAAATCTTATGAGAATAGTTCAAATTAAATTGTACTGGCATATATGAACTTGGATGTTAGCCCATGGACATCATCAGTCCTTCAGCACAATATTTGTTGAATTTGGACAGAAATCGTGGTGTCTATGGAACTATGAGGAGGAGGTATTTTTCTCAACTAACTTTTGTCCAGTTAAATGCAAAGCATTTAACTTTGCTACCAAACACAAGTTTAGCCTGTTACAACACCTTCCTTGAGCAGTTATGGAGTCCTACTGGAATATATCTTCTGTCTCAAAGCTCAACACAGTATTTTTGCTGTTGTAGCCAATATGTTGCTTTGAAAACTGTTGGTAAGTACTTATCTGGAATTATTGAAGGACTTGACCTTCTTCTGTGAAGTGTTAGTGACATTACTGAGTTCTCTTTTAATGGTGTTTTTGTTATCTCTGCCCTTGTAAGTCCCTTCTTCCGAATGTTGCAGCTTATTAGTTTATATGCTATGTTCATTGCAATTATAGCTAGTGCAGGACTGTTTTGTTACCTTTTTAACACATTATCACCATGCATCATTTTTATATTCTCATTGCCCCTTCTTAGACATTATTTAAGCTCTCGGCTCTAACTGGATGATGAAGCAAGATTGTGATATAAACTAGCAAAAGCTTATGTAAAGATTTTGTAGCATTGGTGACAGTCTGTGGTGTTTATTTGGGGTGGGTTTTTGTGTGTCATCTCTTAGGTTAGTTAAATGTAATAGAAAGGTACATAAATGCCAGACAGCTGGTACAGCCTTTGCTGGAATGTCTTCATGAGTGTGCCAGAATATGCAAGATCCCTGCATGCTCCATGTAACCTCCGGTATGGTGCAACCTTCTTCTGGTCTGTTTGTTTTCTTCCACTGACATAGATTAAATGGAATAGGTTACAATATGTGAGATGAATAGTTTTGGCTGTCTGAAGACCTTGGGATCCTTAAAAAAAGAAAAATGCTATTGGAAACTACAGTGAAGCAGATGAAAATTATTGATGTGGTCCTGAGAAGATTATGCTAAAGAAAATAATGTGATTTGCAACCTTTATTTCAGTTATGGTTTTGCTTACATTTTGTTTGGTGGTTGTGTGACCTCAGTGTTGTATGACCCAAGCATGTCATAATTTGGAGTGTATTTATTACTTTTCACAACATCCTTGCAGCATAAAGAAATATTACTGTTATTATTTATTATCTTAATTAGTTGTAGAGGTTTGAGGCACACAGCCAGCAGACTACAAAGATACTCCAACTAGTGAAGAACACGCTTAAGATGAGAACTGAGAACAGCACATTTGTGGTGGCATAATGCTATGCCTGAGTTGCTCAGCCATGTCTCTCAGGAGTGCTGGTGAATGCAGATGAAGCACCACACAAGCCTGGCATTGCCTAAGGAGGTCTTATGGGAATAGACCTTGTATCCTGCACAGTCTATGCTGTGTACTGCACCATGTGGAGGCATTACCTTAAAGCATCATCAGCATAAACTTTTGTATTCTGTGGCATCTGAGTCATTGAAACTACACTTTGAAACTGAATCGATGACTCCTGAGTCCTATATTAACATCTTAGACCTTTTTTTTTTCTTTCTCTACATGTAAGCTAATTTCAGTTTGGTTTTCATCTGCCAGGAATTTATAAACTTTTAAGGCTCCTGGTCAAACTCTTTCCTTTCTCTAATTACACAGATTTCTTAGCTTGTATATTTTGGGAATTTATTCTTCCACTACATAATTAGAGGGCGGACACTGTGCTGCTTCCTAAACCAACTCAGCACTGAAGTGTATTGACAGAACAGAAACCTGCTCCTTGAAGTATCAGCTTCTGATTAATTTGTTTCACATTTATATCTCCTGCTAGTAAAACAGAAATGACCATTACATTTTTGAGCGGAGGATAATGCCATGGCTGAGACATAGAACTGTTGTGGATTTGCTGTACATAAATCCACATGATGCCAGGGTCTAATCTGTACCTTTTGGTCTTTAAAAGCTAGGGCGATCCACAAATTATTTCTGTCCATTTATTTGCAATGATTAAATTAATGAACCCCTCAGTGTTCTTCCTCTCTGTATTCATGGGTGAGTCACTACTACAGATATGGACTGAATTGCTTGATTGCAGGCATATATTTTTTTCTGAAGGGAAATCTGCAGAATGAACTGAGGATTGAGGCACTGCAATTCAAAAAAGTTCTGCTAAAGAAAGTCCACATGAAACATGGAAATTAGCTGGTAGTTCTTACCTGCTGTGTTGTGGGTAGGTGGAGCAGGCACATTTAATTGAAATAAGGTCGATTGGCCAGGGGATATACCAGCCTATGCAAAATAGTGATAAGTGAGCTTGTACCTTTACACAGGTAGTTATGTGGCTTCAAAGAGGTGCATCAGTTCTTTGAGTCTCGGAAGAAGACACATGTACTGAAATTGTATACTCAAACATTACGGGATAGACAGTATATGGTTTCTGAGCACTCTAGAGTAATCTGTAATAGAAAATCATCTTTGTATACTATTCCATAGTATTTAATTTTTTAAAAATGCGGTAGTGGTAGTTTTCTTTACATATTAGGACAGTTAGAATGTTTTTTTTTTAATATTATAACATTTAAATATTAAGGTAGCTCAAATAAAAGCTAATTACTATCACTCTGAGTCAGTTTTGTCTGATTTTCCTAAAAAATAGTGACTATAGGCCAGACTACACTTTTTCTGTCATTGTCAGGTGCCAGTGGATTTCCTTGTCTATAACCCAAAGCAAAATGTGGCCATTTAATTCCACAAACAGCAATAAAAACAGTGAACGCTGGAGAGTATGTATTTGGATTACGAGTAGTTGATTTTTTTTTTTTCAAATTGGGTTTATGGACTATTGTTAACAGTATTGTTTCTTTTTTCATTGCATCCTTGAGAGTGGGTGTTTACAGATGTACTATTACTAGAGCTACTTACTGTAATATCCATTTTGAGTAAAGTCAGGCAGCCTGTGCTAATTGCTGTACAGAGACACTACGATGTAATATACAATGTCACTTAAGCCCTGTTCATAAAGACCTGCGTTTTCAAACGTTCAGTGCATCACAGTAAGTTTTGGGTTGGGCTAAATTGCACTATTGATTTTTTCGTAATTAGGTTTTAATGAATTGTATTCACTGAATTGTACACTTGGCAAGGGACTTCAAAGATTGGATTGTGATAATTTCTTTCACTTTATTTTTATTGTGTCTAACAGTAGAGAGCTCCTGGAAATCTTTTCTAGATATCAGTAACCTCGATTTTTGTGTTAGCTTCTTTGAAGTCCAGTACCTACTTTTTTGTAGCATAGTATTAGTAAAATACGTAAGACTGTAGGACTTTGGCTTGCCTAAAAGCTGTTGAAGTAATCCAGCTCTTAGAAATGTCTGTTTTCTTACTGTTTGCTCCCCTGCCCCATTTGGGTTAAACTACGTGGCTGAAATTGGTCAATAAGGGGTTTTGTTGGACTTTTGCTCCCTGGTGGTTGCCTATATTTGTTTTAGTCTTTATCAGTGGGCACTAAATGCTGCTTTTCCTTGTTGATTCTTAATCAAATATCACGGCAGCAGATAATCCCCTGTTCTGAATTAGTAACACACACAGTGTTTTTTTCCTTGAGCTTTTCTTATATTGTTTTATTAAATTATGTGCTTTAGAAGGAGAAATGCATGTTCTACACCATCCCCCAAAATACTGATTAAATGGTGCTTATACAGCTTAGTTTATTCTTGAAAGGCCAGGGGTTCATGTTGTAACTTTGTAATTATGACTACATTTCACTCTTTTAATGGAAAATTGCATCTTTTCCTGAAATAGTTGAGTAGCTTTAAAATCCCTATCTTTAGTTAGTGATTTCTGTGTCTATGCATAAGTTTTTCCTTTCTCATCACCTTTACTAATACACTGGACTTTACACTGTGCTGGACAGCAATCGTGAATAATTTCTGCTGAGCAGAGTCCTGGGTCACCGTGGTTTTCTTGTGAGCTGGAGAGTGAGAGTCTGGCCCTTGGTCAATAACCCCTTCAGGGCAGGACAACAACAGCCTTTCACTGAGCCTGCTCTTTATCAGTCAGCTGTCTTTTGTAGGGGGGTTGCTGAACACTTCACTGCACTTGAGTGGGTCTTATCTTTCTTAATGCGATTATAGCTAATCCAGACAGCAGATTAACTTGTTCTGACTACAGCAGTCCTCTGGGTTGCTCCCTCTAGATAACCAGGTTTTAATGAATACATGTGTGCTTAGATATGGGGCTGTATGCCGCCTCAAAGCAGTGGTGATGCTCTGTTGAGAGTCTTTCCAGACCAGAAGTGGCCTAGCAGTGTTAGAACGGTATGAAGCAAAGATAATGCATCCCAGAGAGATGTGACATATTAGCTTGACTTAGCTTCATTGCTTTGGGATTGGAATTTTTTGATGTAAAACTAGTTTGTGATACAGAGAAATAAAGTACAACTGGCTGCACATAGCTGGAGAGAGATACCTTCATGCTGTTTTCTTTGATGCTGACCTGTATGACCTTGAGTAAATAAGTCACTGAATCTTTCTGTGCTTTTGTTCTTCCTACACATCTTTATTCTACGTTTTATATTCAATCTGTAATATTTCAGCCTTTCATATTGAAAAAGTAAATATTTCCTAATATGTTTTACCATTTTTGTCATTGACCACTGAAAAAAATATTCCAGCATCCATTTTATTCTGTATGATTTGCACATGCTTAGGTAAGAATCAGTCAATTCAGACACGAAAACATGCACAATAATTTTAGCTTGCTGTATTTTGCCATTTAATTTCAATGAACATGTTCATCCAGGGGATTTGTATTTTTCAGACTAAATATTAGACATAACTTTAGTTCTGTGTTAGATTTAACCAGCCTGGTGAATTTATGCTGCTCCCCTTAGCTGTCAATCTGTTGTCTCTTCCAGAACGATTTGGGCATAAGAGCCTGCACTGGGCAGTTTAAAAAGACACATTGCTATTACAGCTGTGCCTAAATACTACTTCTCAGTTTGTGCATAGCCATCTACACGTACAAATATGCACTTTGCACATGTGGCTGTGTGGTTTAGTGGCAACAATTTAGGTTTATGATATGAATGCACCTGCTTGTAAGACTTTATTTTAAAATTTGGTCGTGCAGAACTTTGCTTTTTAATTAGGTTTTCTTTTTTCCCCCTTGGACAAAAATTTGCATATGCATATATTTGCATATTTTATGTGTATTTTTAGAAGGGGTCACTGCAAATTGAACTTAGAGAAAGGTAAAATACATCTTGAGTATACCCAAGTATGTAACTTATGTAAATATAAACAAGGATATACATCCTGAATTTAAAAACTCAGAAGGTCTGGCTAGAATGTGGAAACCATCTTTTCTCTTCTGCTAAGGAATAAAAGAAATTTCAGATCACAAGAAAGTGTTCTTCATGCTTCCTTGTGTTTTTCTCTGAAAACCTTATTTTTTTCTTTAAATTACAGCAGATTTTGTTATTACTATCAAATATTTAATACTGATAAGCATTTTCTCTCTTTCTGGCTGTGAAATAGTTTACTAATAGTATTGCTTGTAAACATAGTGTAAGAGGCAACATTAAATATTTTTCCTACTCTTGGGATGTATGTCCTTCAGACACTTAAGGATGCTTATCATGGATCCCTCAGCTTAGAAATAGTAAACGAGAAAAAACTGCTTCAGTAGTACAAGATGTAGGGTATAGAGTGTTTTGTAACTGCTGGATATAGCTTTCTTAAACTGTGCTGCCATGTTTGTTTTTACAAAATATAAGAGAAATTAGAATAAGCATTATTTTTTCCCCTTAATCATTGAGTTAAAGTGGATATTTTTAAAAATTGATTTGATCTTTTCAGTTACATTGTGTAACTGAGTTGGATCATTTAAATCATCCAAAATATAAAACTTGTCCTGCTTGGGAGGTTAAATACCCTCTTAACTTTACTTATTTCTGTTTGATTCAGTGTCACCAGGGGACCAGGTCCACCTCATTTCCAAGTAGCAGATACTGAAATGGTTTTCTATGAGAAGTGCTGCAGTTATTTACAGCACGTGTACACTGCTTTGTTGAGGGTGTAATTGTTTCCTACCATCAGTGATTTTTCTCTTTTTTTCTTGTTCTACCTTCTAGTTATCAATGTTGCTGTTTGCCTTGGAACCGCAGATTTTCCATAAAAGAAAGTGCGATTTTGTCAAGGTAAGTGAACAAAACCATATTAGGTTGCAAACCTTCTTGTGGTAAGAAGATTGCTTTTATCTTTGATGCTTTATGCTGCTGTTATCTACTTGTGTGTGTATGCTCCATGGTGAATAACTATACCCAAAGAATTATTAAGCTTAAGAGTGAACGAGACGGCAAACAATATAGGTTGCCTATAAAACTAGCTTTGTAAAGGAAATGTATCAAAGGTATCAGCAAATGTTCCTCCAAGATCTCACAAACTAAACATTCAAATAAATAATTTGTGTAGCTTTCTGAAACAATGTTAGATAATGTTATAACTAGCACAAAAGCTGAACACTGATTATTTTGTGTATAAACTCTGTTAAAGATATATCTTATTCATTTCTCATAGCTCCTTCAGTTCTAATTCTGAATAAACTTGTTTTACGCCTGAAACATTCTCTTCCGTTCTTCTTTATGCCATGAAATGGAACGTTATCATACTGACAAAGTACAGACTAGTAATAAAGAAAATAACTGAAGTTATTTGAATAAGGCTAAACAAATAACATCCTGTCTGTGATTAGTTGATTAGTTTCTCTTTCTGAATGTCTATTTGATCCTTAGTAATGCTTTCTTTTGCGTGTGTTCTCTCTGTATAGTTATTAATACCAAATGTGGTACCCACCATTAGAAACTGAAACTGTGTTCATTAGCTCTAGTGGGTTTGGTTCTGGTTCAGGCCAGTAATGGATCGTAAATGGGCTTTGCTGCCCTGAACTTACTCAAATTGATTTGTGCCAATCAAAAGAGCCAAGTAGTGCCAGGGCCTCAAGGAACCCTTTCCACCCCTTAGTTCCTACCAGTTGTGTTTCCAGCATAGTGGCATGGCTACCTTTCAGCTCCCTAAACCTGGCATGGGGATTTGAGGAACTAGAGAGAAGTTGCAATACTGTTACTGTAGTATGACTAATGCCAATTCTATGGCAAAGTAGCAGGAGAAGAGGCTGAAGCATGGTTAGGGGGCTGTTCACCTGAAGCATCCACATCTACAGAAAGAGGATCCAGCAAAGTACTACAATGGACTGTTAAAGGAAGTCTGTATAATAAGGCCCATCAGGCAGTTTCCAGATAATGCTGGTAGGAATAACAAAGTTCTGCAGCTGAGAATATATCAGGAGGATATTTTAATCATAGTTGGCCCTGGCAGAAATAGTGTCTTGACAGAAGAAAGTGGTCATGGTGAGATGCCAGTAAATAATAAAACAGAGAAGAAATGGAAATAGAAGATTGAGATGCTCCTGATATAAGACTCATCTATAGATTTTAGCAGAGAAATGATAAAATTGAAGAAATTTCCTGTAGATGACTACTATCCTAAACTTGCTACTTGTAGTGCTTATTTTTTTGTTCAGTTCTGTTTCAAGTTTCAATGAAGACTTCTGTTCCTATCTGAGAGAAAATAATTGGTCACTGTTTTGGTGGGACTAGTCTCTTGAAATAAGTCAACCATAACAGGTCCTTCAGTAGGAAAGAACCAATTTCCTTTTTGCTGTTATTACTGTTCTCTGATTGTATGAGCATAACTCTTGCAATCACAATAAAAGTGTTAAGGAAACCACTGAAGCTTTTCCTTTTTAGGGAACAGAACATAACGGTATAGAATATTTAGAAAAATGTAATCTGTGGGAGTCACATAAATATTACTGGCTTTGTATCTGGAAATATAAAGCAATTTAGTAATTACTACCCCAGCACGGCTTATATTAGTTGTATTTGCATGCATCAGGTATATACATGGAGATCTCAGTCATCTCTGTCAGATTTCATGAATCTATGAGTCAGGTAAACATCTGCAACCAGTACAAAAAGTGCACTTAGTCAAGCAATTTATCAAGACCATGTGAAAACTGCTTCTCACAAGCCTTCCCTGCTAATTGAGCCAGGACATAAAATAGCATCTGCAAATGTTTGACTCTTGATCCCAAAGCAAGGAATCATTGCTAGGCAGTTTGCAGAGTATACCTTGAATGCAGTATGTCCAGAAAACCAGTACAGCAGACAACCAAATACAACAGTCTTAAATAGTTGGGGTAAGGCTGACTGATTAAAGTATGTATTAACATTATAATTGTCAAATCCTACTTTATCCTCAGTACAATATATATAGGACTGATGCAGAAAACATTGTTAACCTGGCAGTAAAAATCAGTGTCTGTCCAAGGCTGTCTGCAAAAGAATTCTCTTTTCAATGCTGATTGTTACTTGTCTTGATAAAATTAATGATGATTGTTAATGATTTTCATAGTTGCTACTATAAACCAGAGCTAAAGTACCATGAAGAAGATAGGGAAGTTTATAAAAGTAAATATAATTTCAGATGGTCTTCACCTGAGCCTAAGAATAAGCCTCATTTTTTTGTAATTGTTCAAAAGCAGCTGGGGAGTCAATCATTGCTGTTTGCCAGCTTCCTGGCTGGACACTGCAACAAAATGTTAGAAACCCTCCTGTATAGTTGCAGGAAGCCATAGAGATCTGAGCAGGCAAAATACATGTTATGGTGTCTTTTACTTCTTTTCTAGATAAAACCTAAACATTTGTCAGGATGAAAGTTTTACCTAAACAATATGAATTTCTACCATCAAACATTCTAAGAAGCTGCATATTTAACTATGCAGGATAGATTAGCGCAGGCAAATAACTGAATAAAAGTTGCTCATATTTTGCTAGATCCTTAGACAAATTAATGTGAACTGCTTGTATAGGCTTGCTGGGTTTTCTCCAGTAGGCACAAGGACAGTACTCTCTTGACAGTATATTCATAACATAATTAAAACATCCATTTCAGGGATAGCCCAAAAAGTCCCAACTGGCGGTATCGTTATCACTTGAACTAGCTTTGCTATTTAATAAATTTTATCTGAAGACATCATGGTCATATGCATGTCTGACTGAACACTGTAAGCTTTTCACATGAAAATGGTCTTGAAGTTGCTTGTGAGATGTGATTGTGACAAACAATAAAGTTTTAATGGTAATTGGTCAGCAAATTAAAGAGAAGGGTTTAAGGACTTATTTTTGTAAACATAGAATAGAGATGATGGAGAAAGCACCTATTTTTGCAGATCATATTCCATTTATGTAAATGACTGCTGTAACTTTTTTTTCTGATTAGATTTCTGAACTATTAAATGTATTTGGTTTCCCTCATTCATTGATCAACAAAGATGGACATCGTCCTTCCTCCCATCTCCTCCTCATCTATATCTTTTTACCTGTTACCACATTTTATAGACTGCACTTCTAGCACTTCCTTGCCAGTCTAGAAAAGGCCAAAAGGAATTTTGAAATAAGTCTAGACATAGGTAAGTCAGGTCACCTAGTTTATCTTCTTTACACTGACTTTCGTTCATCAATTGAGTTCCTGCTTTATGGACAAGACAGTCTAATTAGATACAGAGAACATCATCCAGGAGTAAGGTACTGTACTTCAGTTTTAATGTATTATGGGAGTCAGTTTTAAACACTTTGTTTCCCACTGTTAGAACAACAACAAAAAAGCTAGAGCAGTAAATAGTTTATCTGGATCAACATTTTAGGAGGTTACTTTTTGAAAAACAAAAATCTACTATGTGATGTGCAGACAATGAGTAGCCACAATATATTAAAATGAGTGATATTTATTATCTTCACATCCTTGCTCGTGAGTAAAGTGATACTGAAGATGACAGACCCACAGCAGTTGTGAAAGGAATAAAAATATTTCCAAGGAGTTTTTTGTTGTCGTATCTACTAGATTGTTTTAAAAATATATTTTGAATTTCCAAAAGCAGAACTTAGAGCAAAATAAAATTCTCTTTTTAAATTCAGTTTTTAGGATACAAAAAAAATCTTATGAAAAGAACATAGAAAATCCAAGAACATTTCAAAAGTAACTGTCTCTAACCAATAAATATTGCTTTCTTAAAACTGGAGATACTTCTATTTTGATCCAGCTAGATGGGGCTCTACATGAACTACTGGAACTGTCATTTCTGTTTTGTTTCCATAAAACCAGTTAAATGTTATTAATTGATCTTAGTTCTGAAGGTGAATTTATCATAGAATCATAGATTCATAGAA
>NW_010301517.1:0-17089 GCF_000700745.2 Antrostomus carolinensis
TTCCAACCCAAACCAGTCTGGGATTCAGTAAGTCCAGTAGCTACCCACAGGGTTCTCCGCAACTAAACTGTAGATAGGTTTTAGACCTGTCCCCTCAGGTTTGCACACAATATTTAAATCCATGTAGTATAAGGGGACAAAAAAAAAAGAAAAAAGAAAACAAAAAAGGAAAGGAGAGGAGGATTTGCTCAGGTATTTTGGTCTAAGCCTACATGACTTACGTGTTACTGTTTTCATGTTTCTTTAAGTACATGTCTATGTGAAGGGAACCAATTTGATACTTGGGAAGTATCTGTCTTAAGGTTTTATGACTTACAAGACTTGGACTTTTCTACTACTTTTGTGTTGCAAGAGCAACTGTTTCTATTGGGAAGTTGAAGGAGAAGGTTCCAGCAAATCTGCTGGGGATTTGAGGAGATTTCATTTTAGACACTGGTCATCTTAGAACAATTTCCACTTCCTTTAACTGGCTCTTTTTTTCAGTTACACATTTGTTTTTCAATTTCATGATATCTTTCCAAACACTGTTATTGTCATAACTCATTTACTGCTTGTATGATGCTGCTGTTTGGCTCATGTTGTCATTCACACACGGTTATTGAATATTAAGCAACTTACCCATGTGAAGAGGCAAGAAGTGGCGCATTCAGGTGTTAAGTAAAGTCTGCATATTGCTGAAAGATGCACTTAATCATTAAAGAAATGTAGGGGAAGGGAAAAATGAGCTAAGAGTATAAAGGATCACTTGTTGTTGGTCTCTGTGTTCTTTCACAATAAACATACTAAGCCAAAACTTATTAAAATGGTTCAAAGACAGATATATCTTTGTTACAGGATGCAGGAGGATTAAGAGCATATATAGGTGGTTTCAGTGGATTTTGCTCTCGATTGACAGTTCAACATATGTCAGTGAAAACATGTTGATTGAACAGCTCATTTTCAGCTCTTAAGAGAGCAGTTTGGTGGACTTGTGGAATAGTTCTTTTCCAAAAATGATTTCTGAGGTACACCTCATCCTATTTTTCAATTGCTTGTGGAAGATAACATACAAAGTGTAACTATTAGAGAATGTAATTGGTTTAGTCCTGAGGTGGACCATACAGTCACTCTGTGGAAGAGAAGACAGGAATCTATCAGAGCATAGATTTGTATCTTTAGATTTATCTATTTCTATACCAACTTTTCTTCAGCTCAGATCATTCATATACAGGGTTGCTTCCCACACTGTCAGCAAATTTTGGGCCCCTGACTCCAAGAAGGACATGGAGGTGCTGGAGCGTGTCCAGAGAAGGGCAACAGAGCTGGGGAAAGGCCTGGAGAACAAGTGTGATGAGTTCCCAGCTGAGGGAACTGGGGGTGTTGAGCGTGGAGAAAAGGAGGCTGAGGAGAGACCTTCTTGCTCTCCACAAATACCTGTAAGAAGGGTGGAGAGAGCTGAGGGTGGGTCTGTTCTCCCAGGTAACAAGCGGTAGAATGAGAGTAAATGGCCTCAGGTCACACCAAGGGCAGTTGAGATTGGATCTGAGGAAAAACTTCTTCACCCAAAGAGTGGTTAAGCACTGGAACAGGCTGCCCAGAGCAGTGGTGGAGTCACCTTCCCTAGAGGTATTTAACAGACGGGCAGACGAGGTGCTCAGGGACATGGGTTAGAGGTGGAATTGGCAGTGTTGGGTTTATGGTTGGACTCGGTGATCTTAAAGGTCTTTTCCAACCACTGTGATTCTGTGAAAATAAATAAGTCCGGTCATACCTGTGTACAATTAATACACTTCTCTTCCTCTCTTCTGGATGTTAAGCGTGGAAGTGATTTATTCTTCAGGCTGTGTTTAGAGTGTAAACTCTTGGAGATGCACATTACAAGAGCGATAGTACTGAAGCACGAGTCCTCTCATTATTTTTAAATAGCTATATGGGGGAAATAATGAACTTTTCACAGGTAAAGGAAATGAACGTGGAAGATGAGGATTGACTGGTAGAGGGAAAGCATATCTGAACTCGTGCACACACGAAATGTGTTGGAGAATTCAGGAAGTTTCTAAATATGGAGCTTTTTTCCTGATGTGTTTTGGTTTGCAGGGCAAGAGGATTTGCAGGTATGCAGTAAAAACAATTTTCCATGACCAGACATGTTGGGTGAAGATGATCAAGAGGAGGTAACTAATTGTTAGCAGAATTTAACTGATCTCTCTGCAGCCTCTCCTCTAATTAATAGGAAGAGAGGAAGAGGAACTTCTGTGGGGCGTATAACACTTCAGAAGTATAAACATAAAGCAACTGTTAAAAAAAAACCAACCAACAAACCCACAAAAAAAACCCCAACCAAACAACACAATCAAAGAGCAGGTTGCTCAAAGCCTCATCCAACCTGGCCTTCAACACTTCCAGGGAGGGGGCATCCACAACTTCCTTGTTATCTCATTGAGCTGCCATAATCATCAGTTCAGAAATGACAGCCAAGGCCAAAGGAAAGGCTGGCCCACGTGATGGTACTGCACCACCAGCTTGCATCTTCTCCACCACCAGGTCATGGGACTTTGTTTATTCATTGTCCAGTCTTCTTCCACACCTTCACAGTCAAAACAAGTTGCACTTTGACTTGAGTCCTTTTTCTTGTTGGTTTGGGTTTGGTTTTTTTTTGTGTGTTTTTCCCGTTAAAAAATATAGCCAGGAAAATTATTTGAGATAATTTAGGCTTAGCCAACCAATGTTTGATGAAATTACTGCCTTGTGAATCCGATAGCTGTATGTGCTTCTGCTGAGCTGTTCAGAAATGTAGAGCATTTCCCATAAAACGATGAGGTGTTGACTGGGGATTATGGTAGAAACGTGCATCGTCCAGGCTCTATATTTAGTAGCACTTTAAAGCTGGATTGACAGAGGCTTAATCATCCATGTTTTTTAGGAGGATCCTTTAGTTTTAATGTACACAGAAGCTGACATGTCTGTTGTCCTTTCCTTCAGACACTCCAGAGCTCCCAGGCACTGAGCCATTCTGCCAAAATAAACTGTTCCAAGCGTCTGGAAGGAACTGCCTTGCACTTCAGGAGTAAAGTTTTGGGGTGTTACCTGGCTTCCAACTGCTTTTTTCTGGTTCCTTAAGAGGAGCATTTAAAAAAAATTCCTTCACGTTATGTCCGTCTGTTTTCAGTGGGCAATGAGGAGAACACTGCTGGGAGGTCTTGTGTCTGAAAGTCATTAATCATAGAACCATAGATTTGGGTTGGAAGGGATGTTAAAGCTCATCCAGTTCCAACCCCCCTGCCATCAGCAGGGACACCTTCCACTCCTATACCATACCATAAGGATTTGGTGCTATATAGTTCAATCTATATAGAGACTGAATGAAGCTTCTTGACATTTTACAAACTAATTTTGACTTCATGTGACAGGAGCTATGGTGTGTGTCTCTCACACGCTAAGAGTACGTCTTACCCTGCCCAGTGTGGTGCTGTGCTACTGCCTGAACCAGCTTTCTCCTTTTCTCCCAGTGTCTGATATTTCTACTGCGTGGAGAAAGCACAATCAGGTGTTTGGGGGTTTTTTTTTTGAGTCATTTTTAAGTGATCTATTGCAGTAGATCTTTTTCCTTTCTAACTTTGCAACATCACCTACTTTCTCCTAGTTGGTTTTCTGTTTTTAATCTAATAGTATTACAGTAATAATCCAATAGTAATAATAAGCTAATAGGAATCTAATAGTAATCTACAGTAATAATGTAATAGTAATCTAATTTTTAATCTAATAGTATTGCAGTAAGTAATGGCAGATTTGGAATATACTAAAAATATTCATGTTTTAAAAGTTATTTGTATTAGACATCTCATGTCAATATGATTGGCATTTCATAAGAGGCTTAATGAAAGAAGGCATCTGACCTGATAAATGTGAAAATAACAAAGAAACATATTTAATAGGAAGCAATTATTGTTATTATGAGCTGCATATGCAGCACCTCTCGTGCCAAGGCTCTCCTTTGCCACGCACTCACTCTCGTTGTATTTTGCACTCTGCTGTGTTTTCAGCCTGTAAGAAATTCATAGATTAATTTTCTCATTCGTTATTCCCCAGATTTCCTCCTGAGGTTTCAAGTTCTACCTACGTTACAACATCTAATTATCTGTACCTAGGTTGCATGTGGCCCTTGGAAAACTACATGTGCCACAGTTGCTATAGTAATACAGGGTTGATACACATATTTTTTATTATTTTTTTATTTTCCACACATATTTAAGCATAAATGTATAGGATTGAGGTCTCTTTTAAAGTTTCATTCTTTACCTGGGTTTTATGTAAAGTGTTGGGTGTACTTTCTTCATTTCCTTTTATATACTTACACAATAGACAAAATTTAGAAAAATTTTTAGTGGAAAAATTAGTCCACTTAGAACTAGTGAGACCAGTTAGGAAGCAAACAAGAACACAGATCTGAGGCTCTTCTTGGGAGTACCAGACAGACAGCAGAGAAAACTAAATAATTACATATATATTGGACCAAACACAACAGGAATATTGTATTGAGATTTCCTCTCCAAATCATAGAATCATTGAATCATAGAATTGTTTGGTTGGAAAAGACCTTTGAGATCATCAAGTCCAACTGTACCTGTCCACTACTAAACCAGATCTCTGAGCACCTCATCTACCCGGCTTTTAAATCCCACCAGGGATGGGGACTATACCAAATTAAAGGGGTGAGCTATAGGGTTTCTTTTATCCATTTAGATCTCAATAGAATATTGTGTTTGAAAGAAGTAACTTCTGGTTTGTTCTGTTTTTATTTGTTTAGTACCAGGTAATAGCAGTTGTCAAGCTCAAAAAAAAAAAAGAATAATCATTTTGGGTGAAGGTTTAACTTTCTGGGCATGTTGAAGTTAAAACACTTTTGGTTGTTTTTTGATCAATAATTTAAAAATTATTCCATATAATTTTCTAGATTGTCAATAGTGTGTATGTCTGTGTATAGTGGCTATTTTAAGCAGGTAAGGATATGGGAAGGTTAGGGAGTATAGCCCTATATAGGGGATTGGGTACTCTTCTGGGTACTAACGTAACCTAAATAGGACTGTCAGCATTTCACTTAGAAAAAAATCCTGAAAATAAAAAATACTTATGTGTCAGGTACTTCATTTATTTTAAAAATCAAATACCACTCCAGGTACCCATACTGTATCTGGAGTTTTGGTTTTTTTGAATTTGAATTTTGATTTTGAATTTGAATTTTGTTGAATTTGTTTTTTGTTATGTACAGAACTGCTCAGGAAGTTCTTCCAGCCTGCCAAAGCACAAATAAAATTATCATATTGATTTTGATTCCAATTCATACTTGAATTTTATTAGGCATGGTATCACTTTGTTCACAAAATTCTCTTTGCTGACTTTATTAGGTCTTGATTGGTTTTCACCGAGTTGTGAAAGGCAGAATGTGTCTGGAGTTTCTAAATGTATTTGTCTGGAACTTTCTCTATGAAAGCCCTTGCTTATTGAAAAATTTATCCATTTTGATTTAAAAAAAAAAATTAAAAATTAAAATCTTTACAAAAAGTCCTGATGTCATTACCCTTTGGGAAAAAAAAAAAAGAAATTTGGAAGTATTTGTAAATATGAATTGGATAGTATTCATATTTGTAAGTATGAATTTGTTTAACCTAAACAACTACTGATATTTTTGAGGGGAAAAAAAAGCAAAAGTATCTGTTTTTAACTTGTATTAGGAAGCAGTAAGGATTCTGAAATGTTGTGTCCTTGGTTTGTTCTGAAGCTGAATTGCAGAGGAATGCCACCCTGGTTTTTAGTGGAATAAATCCCCAAGTTGGGTAAAAGTTGCCTTAGATTTGCCTGCTTTAGGGTAACTAGAGGTAGAAGGACAAGAAACTTCACACTGTTACGTTCACTGAATATACCTGTTCTCTGCAACAACCTTCTAGTACCTGTATTAACATATGGATCTGTTGCAAATATTCAGATGAAATAATCAAAACTAAGCAGAAGAATTGGGTTTGATTATGAAATAAAATCATAAAGCAAATGTCTGAGTTGGGATTGTTGGCTTGGAACTAGAGAACCATCAAGGCCTTAATAAGAAGGGACTGTAAAGTCCTGGACCTGCTCTAATCATTAACTCAAGAGCAGAATCAGAAACAATGCATCTGTGTCGTAGTGTTGCAAGGATTGAACTTTATGACTCTAATGCCCATGGAAGCTTGAAAAGTCTTTGTTTCCCTGACCACTGGGATGTGGAGAAGAGCCTGTTGAGCCGAGTCCTTGGGACAAGGTCATTGGAGGGTCTTTGCTTTTGAGTCGGTGGTCCGTGGTGGTCGCAAAAGAAGCCCTTCGACTCATTTCAAGACTCAACGGGCACGCGCAGCGAGGCGGGGTTTTATGATAATGATTTCTAGGAACTGTATTGAATATGCATGATAATTCTGATGAAATATAATGATTATGTGTGATTTTGTATTATATAAACTTCACTCCGTGCGCTGACAGGTCTGCACGATGGGTGGGGCGATCCCTTGTGCATCCAGCGCTGCAGTAAAGAAGTGCCTGCTTCTTAATGCTTCACATTGGTGTTAAGAAGTTTATTCCCAATTTCGGTGGCAGATCTAAAGATTACATGTTAATTGCTTTGCTAAAAGTCAGCGTGACTGATGCAGCAGTATGCCAACGCTAGCCGTGATGCTAGCCTGTGCATTTTCATTAATAACTCATGTATGGAGTCTTTTAATGATGGATGAAATTGAGAAGGATTGAAAAACTGGTGAATTTAATACGGTTTTGGTTGTAGAGTGAAGTTTCTGAAAGTCCACAAAAGGTTTATGAGAAATGAGAGCTCACGTTGTCAGGCGCTGAACGTAGCTTGGTGTTGAGTAAGTTTAGTATCTCCTTGTTTTATTGTGTAAAAAATTCTTGTATTTTCCAGTCAAGTATTTCTGTCTGTTCCTGTGAAGCTCTTTTGGAGAGATTTCTCGTTTTGAAAGCAAACTTGGGATGAATAGACCTCCATCATTTTTAGTGTTACGGCAGCGTCCAGAATGTGATAGGTGATAATTTCAAAGGCAAAAATTTCCCTTAAGACAACAAGCACCAAGTGAAGGAAGTCAGAGCAGGATACAGTGTACACAGTTGAGAACTGATACTAAAAATGATTCTGTAACCCTCATTTTTTTGTTTCTTTTATTTCTATTTAATTCTTTATTCATCTTAACAATTCAAGCACGTACCCGGTATCTCTCTGTGTGCCAGAAAGCTGTCCTGGACTGTACTAGTCCCTGGGGAGATGTTATTTCTCTGGAGGCCAGTGCTGCCAGCTTTCTATTAGGTCCATCAGCATAAAGGCGATACGCTCTGTTCCCCTTCGCAGTGCATGCTGGAGAGGTGGGGTAATGCCTAAAATGTCTCGATGCTTTGAAATGCAGATATCTTCTCATCATTTCTTTTTTTCCCCCCTTACCTTTAAATTATATTTAAGTGAGCTTATAGTTCAATGCATATAAGCGGTGTTTAGAACATCAAAACTTGCTTAGAAAAGATGCAATTGAAGATATGAACTGCACTTCAGCTTTGAGAGACTTTTACATGAGATCTGAGGAAGAAATTCTTTGGTGTGAGGGTGGTGAGACACTGGCTCAGGTTGCCCAGAGAAGCTGTGGCTGCTCCTCCCTGGAAGTGTTTGTGGCCAGGTTGGATGAGGCTTTGAGCAACCTGGTCTAGTGGAAGGTGTCCCTGCTGATGGCAGGGGGGTTGGAACTGGATGAGCTTTAAGGTCCCTTCCAACCCAAACCATTCCATGATTCTGATTTAATCTCACTGAAGTACAATTTTTCCCATCTGGATGACTTTGTAGGTCTCCATTGGTAGAGCAACTATGTGGATATCCCTTTTTTGTGTGCCACGTACCTGAGATTGCAGCTCTTAAATACAGAATTCCTGTCTTGGTAGCCCAGGCAGGAAAAAAAAAGATAAAAATTTATAACCCAAATGCCTCTTTGAAGTGGGTTGATGAGCATCTTCCATCCTTCCATCCCAAAGAGAAGGAAATCTTTTGCTGTTCCTTCTGTTGACTAAAACATACCTCAGTGTGAAGGGTGCTGCTTTGGTTCTTATATTCTCTCTAACTCTACAAGTTAACAGACATACATAATACAGTCCTATTTTTTTATGTATATATATTTGCATGTCTGAAGACAGCTGAAGTTAAGTGTGATATTGCAAAAATAATTGGGGTACATCACCAAGTAGATGGATGGTTTCCTGCTGCTGCTGATTTTAATGGAAAAATACGAGCTGGTTAAAGAACAAAATACCATCTTGAAGGGTCAAGGATCTTGTATCAAAACAGCTTTTTTTCCTTTTGTGCTGGAACGTGCCTTGTCTTCTGCTGTACAAATTCAGGAAGGAGGCAACGTGGAATATACTGAATGTTTTCAATGTGTGCTGAAATTTCCCATGTTCTCACAATTCTAGTTAAAAGCATGAATTCCAGTTAAACACATCTCCTCTTTATGGGATATTGGAGTTTGAGACTCACTGTTACCTCAGGTAATTCACAGCCACCCTGTCACTGTGATCTCAAGAGGACAGATGAGAACTCTTGGTGGCTGCTGTTCTGGTTGTGCTGTAAAGCAGCACTTCAGGACTGGTAAAAAAGGTCTTGAGTGCATTAGCAGTATTTTGACCTTGGTAGATACCTTTAAACAGTTTTAAGAGTCGTGCTACTGTGAACCTGTTACTAAACTTGGGGCTCTGAGTCCCATGTCCTGGGCAAATCAGCTAGAAATCATTCGCATATGCCTGTTCCTTAGTCACTGCTCCTTTGACGTGGTAGCAGGAACATGGTGAATAGCTAAAGGAAAATAGTATTTCAAAGCTTTAGAACAAGGTAGCATAGAGTTTTGAGTTGGAGCATTTAATTTTGGGGAAGAGCAATGTGATTAAAGTTATCTCTGACCACCATGACTGAAGACTTTTTATTATAACATAGGAATACAAAGTGCAAGGGCAATTCATTCTTGTATGATGTAGACATGGAAATATAAACAAATGCTTTTGATTTTACACTTCTATGTATAATTGGTAAAATGTGCTAGAGTTTCTAGTACAAAGCTACCCAAAGGTTCCTGAGTGCTGCTGGGCAGAGCAGCTCCAGCCCACACACTGTCACGTCGGGATGCATTTTGATGCTTGGTCACTGTTGTCTTTGTGCAATGAAGAGCCTCTGTAACTACATTTTGGGAAGGACAGTGTCACCACATTTTGGGTGGATTCAGCCCTTTGGCTTGCACCTTGCAGCCAAACACAGCCTGCTCTCTCACCCTCCCACCCCTCCTCGCCCAGGGAGTAAGGGAAGGAATTAGAAGGAAAAAGGCAAGGAAACTTACAGGTTGAGATAAAAACTATTTACTAATTAAAATAAAATGATAATAACAGTAATAACAGAATATACAGATGAGTGATGCCCAGTGCAGTTGCTCACCACCCACTGACCAATGCCCAGCCTGTGCCAGCCAGTGATCCCGGAGCAGAGACAGTCCCCAAACCCAAACCCTGGAAGAGTGAGAGTCTGAGGGATCCCCAAGACAATACCCTCATTTCTGGTCAACCCTGGTTAATGTACTGACACGAGGTGATCTGATCTGGAATATCTCACTGACACATCCCAATGCCAGTTTGGGGTTTGCTGTTCACTGCGCTTCTCCCTCCCAGTCCTGATGCAGCTGTGAACCAGCCAAACACGGTGGCCTTGAGCTCCAGCAGCAACTCATAACATCAGTACTTTTATCATCTTCTTATAACAAGTTCTTCTTATAACAAGTCTTACACTGAAACTAAAACACAGCTATTCTAACTATTAAAAAGAAAATTAACTCTATCCTAGCAAAACCAGGACAGACAGCAACATGGTTGGTTGGTTGGTTGTGGTGGGAAAGAGAAGTTGACAAATACAGTTGTACTTTTGAAAAGAATTAAAAAAAAAAAAAAAAGACAGTGACTTGAGGAGCTACACAAATATTTATACTTTCACATCATGAAGAAAACATAGGTGTTGGGTTTATTTTTTAACAGATAAAAACTGTGACTTGAATAGTGATCTTGTCATGTTGATAGAAGTGTATATAATATATAATGTTCATAGGTTTATAAGCGTAGTAATGTAATTACGTCAAGAATCTCCACAGAGTGTTGCAATCTGGCTCGTGCAGAAGGTGGGGTATTGCTTTTGTTTATATTGCAGCAGCTTCTAAACATCTGGGATGGAGCCTGAATTTCTATTGTGATATATCCTCTACAGACACGTGACAAGAGCATTGTTCCAAAATTTTTGTTGCATATAGTCTTAAGATTTATTTTTTTTTTTCCCCAAGTATCCTAAAAATATCTTCTAGTTTTATTTTTATGGTTATAACTTTCACTTTGCTTAATATTCACACTGATTATGGTATTCATTTCCTTTGCAGCTTACGTGTGAACTTGGACATGGGTAAAGCAGCCTATGGGTGGATGATTATGAAAGATGACAACATTCCTGGAACAGTTGTTCGAACTAGCACCATACCTGAAGAACTGGGACGATTAGTTTATTTGCTAACGGATAAAACAGGTACATCAAGGTTCCCATTCTGAAATATGCTGACTTTATTCTATATTTGAATATGTTACTGTAAGAGGAGATTTAGACCGCTGGTTTTTATTTCTCAGTAAAGTTTTAAGCATGTGCTTGAGGACTTTGTACCAATAGGCTTAGGTAGACCACTACTTATATATGGACGTCAGTATTTGGTAGTAATCCGATTTGTTCCAGTGGGAACACACCTGCTATTGTCACAGGACACTGGAGAGCATTAAGAGTACTACATATCTTACTCTGAAAAGACTCTGGATTAGCTCTCAGGATGCTATTTTATTCTGCACCTCATTTCTACTGCGATATTTTGTGACAGTAACAGTTAAGAATGGCCTTTGGGAGAGTGAGTCACTTCCAAAGCAAGTCTGTAAGATCCACCTCCAAAATGACATATGTTATCCCCATGAACTTAGTTGCTCTTGATGTTAAAAAAGACCATTTCTAGAGTTGCTGTGTGATTTCATCTTCGTAACTGTAACCTGTTACTGTACCTGAGCTGTTGTCCTGGAAAACCCAACCCTTACCAGCATCAGAAGGGAGGTAAGTGTGTGAAGAAAACATTGCTTACGCTATGCCGCTGTCTGCCATTATGACTGAAACTTGTTACAGTCCCTTAGTTCTAGATGTACTTAAGGAACCTTAAAGTTTATTTGGGAAAATATCATCATAAATGACAATGCTGTGACAAATACCATATTTCTTCTCCTTTCTTGGTTCTTTCTGAGATGGAATAAATCAGTATGTCTATTAAATAAATAGACATATTTATGTCTATTATTTATGTCTATTAAATAAATAGACATACTGGGATTTTTTTAAGAAGCTGAACTTTTGAACTGAGAAAAGTTGTTTCTCAAAGAGCTGAAGAAATTTTTTCTTGATTTCAAGTAAAATGTAGTTCAGAATGGTGAGAAAGCATTTTAGGAGGGGCAGGGGTTGGCCTTTGTTATACTGTTCAGAAAGTGTAACACACAGTTTAGATCTCTTTCTGCTTGAAGTCGTTCCGCATTCCCTCCCATGCTGAACACTTCCGTTACTGCATATTTTGAAATGAAATGTAAATCTAATATATTGTCACATTTTCAAAACACACTTTAATTTTGTTGTCCCATAGATACATAGGTTGCCCTATACACTTCTGAATGCTGTTCTTCTATTTCATAAAAGATAAAGACAACTGCCACCTTTTTTCTTAGCATGTAGAAAAGTAGAGTGCTAATTATAGCGTGGTAATTCTTCACAGCAAGTGAACAATTCTTCTTTTAACAAGTTTTATTTCAGTTAGCTAATGATTTGAAACTGCTTATTGATTTTAATTGCACCCTTCATCATGATAATTTATGTAACTTTAAGAGTGCTGTCTCATCGAAGGCTTGAAATATGTAATTTACAGCATATGTTTGGAAAAAGGGACTTATATTCAAAAATAATGAATTTTCAAAGCAATGTGGTAGAGTTCATTCACCCAGAGCACTACTTTGTAAGCAAAATCAGTGTATACTACTTAAACCTTTCTGGTAGAGAATCCAGTTACCATACCAAACTGGAAATGAAGTTCAAGTGTTGAGGTATTCTGTTTACAGTTAGACTGCACTAAAAATTTTAAGAAGCTTTCTAAATAAGATGCAAACGTTTCATCCACCCAACTCTACAATGCAGGAATTATATTCTGACTCTGGTGACCAGTTTATGTTCTGAGGCACAAGGATCACTGTACTATTTTCTTTTCCTCAAGCCGTATGTACCTACCACTCTGTTTGAGAAACAGAAGATTGTTTGAAAAAGAAGAAAGAAAAGAAAAAAAAGCTACTGCAGTTCTAGAAAGACAACCAATACACTTACCCTAATATGACAATAATTCCTAAAAAAATATATATATTTTTTTTAGCAACATAAAATTTAGTGATACTGGGTTTTTCAAAGCAAAAATACTGAGTTATACCTATGAAGCTTTGAAAGGATACATTTTATTGACTTGGATATACAAAGAAAAACAACCCTGTTGTGCTTCTAATCAGTTTTGGGGTTTTTTTTCAACCCACATCATGCCATTCACAATCACAGTAGTTCTGTTTAATTTTAAGAAGAAGAAGCACCTGCATTCTGGCCTTTCCGAGTGCATACTTAAAAGAGGCTAAATAGACAAACGTTAAAAGGCTTTTACCAGCAAATGTGTTTATCTGTAGTTTGGCAAATGGCTAGCATTCAACCTCAAAGGCTTTCAGTGCACTGAAATCTCCTGAGTTCTGGAGGAAGCTCTGAATCTGTAAGTTAATGATGTAAAATTGAAAATAAAAGCAGTATTTTAGAGCAATAGTTCCAAAATATTTAGGATTAACACCCAGCAGTCTCACCCTGTACACTTTTATAGAATCATAGAATGGTTAGTGTTGGGTTATCCGAGTGTTAGGTGAAAGCTGATCTAAGTGAAAATAAGCCTGGAGTCACAGAATCACAGACTGGTTTGGGTTGGAAGGGACCTTAAAGATCATCCAGTTCCAACCCCCCTGTCAGCAGCAGGGACACCTTCCACTAGACCAGGTTGCTCAAAGCCTGAGTCCAGCAGACATCACCAACTTCAGAACACTGACTGTGACCTTGCAAACCATACTCTTCTTCAAATTGTGATGGGAACCATAGAATCATCACAGACTGGTTTGGGTTGGAAATGGCCTTTCAAGACCATCTAGTCCAACCCCCCTGCAGTGAGCAGGGACATCTTCAACCAGATCAGGTTGCTCAGAGCCCCGTCAATCCTGACCGTGAATGTTTCCAGGGATGGGGCTTCTACCACCTCTCTGGGCAACCTGGGCCAGGGTTTCACCACCTTCACTGTGAAATTTTTTTTCTTTACATCCAGTCTGGATCTAACCTTGTTTAGTTTAAAACCATCACCCCTTGTCCTATTGCTACAGACCCTCCTAAAAAAATCTATCCCCATCTTTCTTATCGCCCCATTTAAGTTCTCCTTGGCACCTTCTCTTCTCCAGGCTAAACAACCCCCAAAACCACTGCTCAGTTGTATTAGTCTTAAATGCCCTGCAAGTTTTAAACTCTTTTTAATTCTGGACAAACATGTAGCAATATACCTTTTACCCGAGTATATCGGTGGCTGCTTCCAGTTTCCTTTCCTGAACACATTTGGTCTCGTTTTGCATTTTATCATAAATGTGAAACATACAGTTGGGTAATGATCAGAGTCTGTAGAGTTAATCACAGAATCACAGAATGTTGGGGATTGGAAGGGACCTTGAAAGATCATCCAGTCCAATCCCCAGGATTGCCATTGCATGGTTATACACTGTTCACGAGAGCTGCCTTCACTACGTTCTCGCTTGTATTTTCAGTTCGAGTCATATAAAGCAGTTGATTCTGTTCTTCTGCCCACTTAAGGTTTGGCTGTCAGAGGAGAAAGAAGGGAGCCGGGTTTGTAGCCTTATGTCCAAGTGGGTGCTACTAAGAAGCAGGACTAAAAGGCCGGTCTAAAGTTAAAAGTAAACAGATGACATTTTTCTCAATGTGGAAAATTAAAGAGTAGCCAGAGAACCGTCCGCAAAAAATCTTCCATCGTGGTCCAAGCTTCACTGGAAATGATTGAGAATTAGTTGTTGAGTCTAAGGAGCATTGCATTACTAACATAATTGCAAGGTAGTGCTTTGTATGATTGTAAATTGGGTTTGTGCTTCATCAATAAGCTTTTTGACAAGAAGCGTCCATCACAGTGGCTCTCTCATTTGCCACAGTAGAATAGAAAATGAAGTATCCCAATAATTGCATTACAGTTTCCTTATTGTGGGACAAGAAAGCAATGTGGTATAATTAGGTTTGATTGGAGTGCATGTTTCCGGTAAGATCTGAAATTAATGATGTTGCTATAGTGACACATCTGCGGCCACCAGTGCGTGAAACATAAAGTAATTCATTCGACAAGAGAAGACATCTGTTAACTGCAAGGATGCAGAGCATATTGACACTGACCAGAAATACTAGACGTTATGTGATAAATGAACAAATGATGCTGAAACAGGAGGACAGATAATTTGTACTTAATCTGCTGGGAGAACTTTAATCTTCTCACTGGTTGCGTTTGACAATGCCATTGTTTAAAGAACAATGCTGCAGAGAACTCATAAATTTTAAAACTTAACTCAGGGTGCAGCCTATTAAAGCAATACATTAATTCCTTTGTTAGGGAGTTTTTTATCTTCATGTAGAACAAAGCCATTACTAAAAACACCCACTAAAACAACAGGTTTTTTAGGACTCACATTTTAATTATAGCATCCATTACCCGAAATGCCATGTTGTTTGGACTTGAATCACATGTAAGTTTGACAGAAAGGCGACATCCATTATGGTGGGGAGGGGGCAGTTACAGGGGGAGAGGTTTCCAGCATTTTCCAAGGGCAGCTGAGCATGATGTCTCATCCTTTCCAGGGTACAAAAAGATTTTAATCCTGAAAGAAGAATAAAGATATTGGGCACTATTTCTTAAACATTTTTTCTTGCTCAGGATGTCGGACAGCAAACCTTCTGCCATTCATGACAACTACCAGAGCAGTCAGCTTAACCAAGCTCATACAGTCATAGAATCATAGAATCACAGAATGGTTTGGGTTGGAAGGGACCTTAAAGCTCATCCAGTCCCACCCCCCCTGCCATCAGCGGGGACCCCTTCCACTAGACCAGGTTGCTCAAAGCCTCATCCAACCTGGCCTTCAACACTTCCAGGGAGGGGGCATCCACAACTTCCTTGGGCAACCTGTTCCAGTGTCTCACCACCCTCACAGTGAAGAACTTCTTCCTAATATCTCATCTAAACCTCCCCTCTTTCAGCTTAAACCCATTTCCCCTTGTTCTGTCATTAACTGCCCTTATGAAAAGTCCCTCCCCAGCCTCCCTGGAGCCCCTTCAGGTACTGGGAGGCCACTATAAGATCTCCCTGGAGCCTTCTCTTCTCCAGGCTGAACAGCCCCAACTCTCTCAGCCTGTCCTCACAGCAGAGCTGCTCCAGCCCTCGCATCATCCTGGTGGCCTCCTCTGGACTTGTTCTAACTGCTCCAGGTCTCTCTTGTGTTGGGGGATCCAGAACTGGACGCAGTATTCCAGGTGGGGCCTTACAAGAGCGGAGTAGAGGGGCAGTCTTCTAAGAGTAGTTATTTACTAATACATACACTTGTATTTGAGTTCTGTAATTAACATTTGAGCGGGTGTTTGGACCAAATGAACTACTCAACAGATAGGATAGTTGACCAGATGCATAGAGCAATGGGATTCTTGATTTTCTGTGGTAGAGGTTGTTGTATATGGGCTTCTTCATTAAATGTACCTAATGTAATGAACTCTTAGAATAGAGAATTTCAGTTATTGCTTCTGAAAATTAATCTTTAAAGGTGTGCTTTAATTGACTCTTTCTGTTCAACATAAACTATCACAGAGAAAGAAGAATTTAAAAAAAATACTGATGGAATAACATCTCCTCACTTCATTTTGATGGTTATATATACACACTGTTGCCCTTACACTTCTGCTACCTCTGGGATTTTTAGTACCACTAAGGTTGCAGGGTGAGTAGTGCAGACTAGAATTGAAAATTTTGATGGAGAGATCCTACAAGAAGCTTCCAGCCATGCACTCAAAGTCAAAAGAATTCTTACTTTGTGGCTTCTGTGGCAACAAAAAAAAAAAGCTTCTACAGGTATGGCAGGGAGAAAAGGAAAAATAGAAGATTTGGGCCTTCTCCAGAAGGCAACGGGAGATCTGGTCACCCGTGACATTGAGAAGGCTGAGGTGCTCAATGACTTTTTTGCCTCAGTCTTCACCAGCACGGGCTCATGCCACACTGCCCAAGTCCTAGAAATCCAAGGAAGGATCCAGGAGAATGAAAAGCCACCCACTGTAGGAGAAGACCAGGTTCGGGAGCACCTAAGGACCCTGAAGGTGCACAAGTCCATGGGACCTGATGTGATATAAACAAAGAAATAGACTGTTGGTACCATGATATATGGCATTTTCTTCATATGAATAAAAAAAAAAGGGGGAAAATGTCAAAAAAAGGGGAACATAACCCCCATTTTTAAAAAGGGAAACAAGGAAGACCCAAGGAACTACAGGCTGGTCAGTCTCACCTCAGTGCCAGGCAAGATCATGGAGCAGATACTTCTAGAAACTACACTAAGGCACATGGAGAATGTGAAGGTGATTGGTGACAACCAGCATGGCTTCACCAAGGGCAAGTCGTGCCTGACAAACCTGGTGGCCTTTTATGATGGGGTTACAACATTGGTGGATAAGGCTAAAACAACTGATGTCATCTACCTGGACTTGTGCAAGGCATTTGACACCGTCCCATAGGGCATCCTTGTCTCTAAGTTGGAGACATGTAGCTTTGAGGGATGGACCACTCGGTGGATGAGAAACTGGCTGGATGGTCACACGCAAGGAGTTGTGGTCAACAGCTCAAAATCC
>NW_010301518.1:0-391 GCF_000700745.2 Antrostomus carolinensis
GGCGTGAGGTGCTCAGTGCAGGCGGCTCCTGTCTTCTCTTGATGAGACACTTCTGCAGCGTTTGCTGTTGGGGTCACCAGTGTCACAGCTGGAAATATTAAACCCTGGTGGAATGGCAGCTGGGGGAGGAGGGGGGAAAGCAGCCCTCGTGGCTCTGAGCTGCTGGTGGACCCCCCAAACATCCAGAAATCATCGAATCATAGAATTGTTTTGCTGGAAAAGACCTTTGAGATCATCACGTCCATCCGTACCTGCCCACTGCTAAACCAGATCTCTGAGCACCTCATCCACCTGGCTTTTAAATCCCTCCAGGGATGGGGACTCCACCACTGCCCTGGGCAACCCCTTCCAATGCCTCAGAACCCTTGCAGCAAAGAAATTCTTCCTCACA
>NW_010301518.1:775-3430 GCF_000700745.2 Antrostomus carolinensis
ACACGCAGCCGGTCCTGTCACGGTGCCTCGACACTTGCTGTGCTGTGCGGACACTCGGTGTGTGGGTCAGGCCAGAGGTGTCCTTGGGGCCACAGCTCATGATTCTGTTTCTGTTTTTCTTTACAGATTCCCTGGACGCCACCAAAGGCAGCAAACTGGTGAGTGCTGAGCCCGTGGCTCCGGGGGTGCTGAGCCGCGTCCCCTTGGCCGGGCGCGGTTAGAGGAAGGGGCAGCCTCGCACGTGCCACTCTCCTCACTTCCCTTCGCTGACTTCTCACCTCTCTAAGAGCTCCACTGTCCAGCCCTGTGTGCACAAAAGGGACAGGAAGGACAGAGCTCTGCCAGCCTGTCTCTCACTTGGCCCTTTTCAGTTCTATAACACAAATTCCTGTGGCAAAGTGCATTTAGAATCATAGAATCATGGACTGGTTTGGGTTGGGAGGGACCTTAAAGCTCATCCAGTCCCAACCCCCCTGCCAGCAGCAGGGACACCTTCCACTAGACCAGGTTGCTCAAAGCCTCATCCAACCTGGCCTTCAACACTTCCAGGGAGGAGCAGCCACAACTTCCTTGGGCAACCTGTTCCAGTGTCTGACCACCCTCACAGTAAAGAACTTCTTCCTAAGGAAGAAGTTTTCCTTGGAAACCCGCCCTATAAACGGGACCTTGCAGCTGATGGCCAGAGATCAGTGACTGAGGAATGAAACCCCAGCTCAGTTCCCTGTGTTACACGTCCTTATCCCAGCTCAATCAATATTGCAACATCTCACACCCTGCTCGCCTCTTGGCTCCGTTCCCCTCACATCCTGCAGGAAAAGTCTTCTCCTCGGGATATTTGGCATCACCTTTCTCTGGCTCACAGACTTGGCTTGCAGGATGTACACTTTGAGTATCTTTATCCAACATCTCCATGGCTCTTGAGGCATCGACGGGTACATCTTGTATCCTGAGGTGATGGGAGCAGAAAACTGAAGCAGGTACCTGTGTTCCAAGGCTTTTGACCCCAGACAAGCACAATTAAATAGATAGTTAAGGTTAAAACCACCCAAATGGCCAGATCTGTGTAGGGATGCTGAGGGATCTGCGGTGCTGACACAGGGAGTTTGGTTTGCCTGTGCTTTGGGATAAAGCTGGAGGTTTCTCAGGAGCAGGCTGATGTCTCTTGTGCTTGGGCAGCTCTGGGACAGAGAGCAGCTTCTCTGGAGATAAGGGGCTTCTCACCTCATCTTGTGACAGGTTCTGCCTCAGGGCAGCCTGAGCCCAGGCTCCTGTGTTGGAGTTTCAGCTCCTTACTGGGTGCGGGAAGACTCTTTTCCACCTGGGTGCAGGGTCATGCTCAGTGCCAGGATCTGGCCACAGCTGGAAATGGGTGAGGAACCAGCGATTTGGGGTGCTCGGGGGGTTAATTGGGCTCAGACACCCTGGAGGTTGTGCCTTGTCCAGCTGCCTGCCCGAGCACAGAGTGGAGAAGAAATTCCCCCCCCGGTATTAAAGGGATTTGGAGGATTTTGCAGGAGTTGCCTGTTTCTGCTGAGTGGGCCGTGATGTACCTACTGGTGTGTCTGGTCTGACTGGCCTTTCCCAGGGCAGGGCCTCTGGCACTGGCACCATCCTTTCCCCTTGTCTTCTCTGCCTGGGCTGTGTAACATTCACTCTCCTGCGTTAATTATACTCTGGAATGAACATGGGAGTTGCCAGGTGGAACCAGGGAGGTAGAGGAGGTCAGAGCAGAGCACCCTTCCTCAAAATAAAGGCTGGAAAAGGGGGTTGTGAAGCGTTGGAAGGAAAAATTTAAAGTTGTTTCAGAACATTTGTACTAAAAGACAAGTAGAATATTTATGAAGTGGGAATAAATCTTGGTGTCCATGAAATCAGGATGCTAAAGTAGGAATTGTTCTTTGTATTCTTTATGCTGCTCACGTTCTGAGAAGGTTGCAGGAAGGGAGATGATCCAAAAGGGTTTCCACCCAGAAGGTTTAGGAAACCCCAGATGAAATATCTAATGGTACCTTCTGTCTGAAAGCATCACAGCTATTTTTTTTTGTATAAGAAGTTGAGAATTTGGTGCTGGCCACTGTTGGAAGCAAAAGATTTGGGTAGGTGGAGCTCGGTGCTGGGCTGGGGATGCTGCTGCTGCTCGATGCTCTGCTCTGCTGTGGGGTGTTTGGTCTGGTCCATCGTTATGGAAAATGCTGGAGTTCCCAGTGAGCATCCTGCCACCTTGTGAAGGTGACGGGCCCCCGAGGGTGACCCGAGCGGCGCGGCTGCGGTGGGTGCACACAGAGGTGGCTCCTGCCTTTGGTGCTGGAAACAGGCGGATTTGGGTTTTGCTGTTTGCCTGCTGGGATCACACGGCTCCTCCCAGGAGCTGCTGCAGCTGCTGTGCAGGAACATGGCAATTAGGTGCTGGAAAAGTGCTTGGAGCCAATTCCGCAGTGTTTCAGCCCAAACAGGTGCCTGTGGAACGCGCAGCGCTGCTGCCTGTTGAACGCAGGGGGGTTGGGGTTGGTCCTGAGGGGATTCAGCCCTACACATGGTGACAGCAGGAAGGGTCCCAGTTTCCTGTGTGTGAGGAGGAGTGTGGCCACGAGCTGGTGTGACAGTGTGACAGCATGATGGCACGCTGCAGAGGGACACGGGCAGCTGCTGGAGGCA
>NW_010301518.1:3498-9553 GCF_000700745.2 Antrostomus carolinensis
AGCCCAACTGATGGGAGGGAAACAAACTCGCCGTCCAGTTTTACCTCGTGCAAAGCCTGAGCTCTCAGGCATCACTTGTTCTCCAGCATCACTTGTTGTCCAGACCCATTCAGGGGTGCTGGGGCTCTTTGCTGAACCACAGAGTCATGGAATGTTGTGAGCTGGGAGGGACCCACCAGGATGCTGGAGCCCAACTCCTGTCCCTGCACAGGACAGTCCCAACATTCACACCATGTCCCTGAGGGCCTTGGCCAAATGCTGCTGGAATCTTGTCAGGCTTGGTGTGGGGAGCCTGTGCCAGTGCTCCACCACCCTCTGGGTGCCTCAAGAACCTTTTCCTCACGGCCAACCTCACCCTCCCCTGCCACATCTTCCTGCCATTTCCTCTGCTCCTGGCATTCGTTGGTGGCCAGAGAGAAGAGATCAGCGCCTGCCCCTCCTCTGCCCCTTGGGAGGAAGTTCTAGACCCCCAGGAGATCTCCTCTCAGTCTCCTCTTCTCCAGGCTGAACAACCCAAGTGACTCCAGCCTCTCCTCACACCCTTCCCCTCTAAACCCTTCCCCCGTGTTGTGTCCCTCCTCTGGACACTCTCCAGGAGCTTTAGATCCTTTTTCTCCTGTGGTGCCCAAACTGCCCCCAGTGCTGGAGGTGAGGCCACACTGAAGTTCATGCTGAAATGGTTTGTAGTCCCAGAAGAGTCTGTGGAGGTGACAGTGAGTTACTCCTGTCCTGTGGTGGGTGAACCCCTCTGTATTCAGGCTGCCTGAGCAATCAGGAGTGGGGAACTTCACGGCAGCGTGACAGCAGCCTGTCCCTGCCAGGGCTGTCTCCTGCCCCTCGAAACCCAGACCCCGAGGTGGCTGCAGTTGGCTGCTGTCCTCTCCATCCTTTTTGCCTTATCATAGAATCACAGAATCCCAGACTGGTTTGGGTTGGGAGGGACCTTAAAGCTCATCCAGTCCCAACCCCCCTGCCAGCAGCAGGGACACCTTCCACTAGACCAGGTTGCTCAAAGCCTCATCCAACCTGGCCACAAACACTTCCAGGGAGGAGCAGCCACAGCTTCTCTGGCCAACCTGGGACAGTGTCTCACCACCCTCACACCAAACAATTTCTTCCTCACATCTCAGCTCCATCTCCCCTCTGCCACTTTCAAGCCATCACCCCTTGTTCTCTCACTCCCTGCCCTTGGCCAAAGTCCCTCCCCACCTTCCTGGAGCCCCTTCAGGTACTGGGAGGCCACTAGAAGGTCTCCCTGGAGCCTTCTCTTCTCCAGGCTGAACAGCCCCAACTCTCTCAGCCTGTCCTCACAGCAGAGCTGCTCCAGCCCTCACATCATCCTCGTGGCCTCCTCTGCACTGGCTCCAGTAGCTCCATGTCCTTGTGCTGTTGGTGGCCCCAGCACTGGAGGCAGCACTGCAGGTGGGGTGTCAGGAGAGCGGAGCAGAGGGGCAGAATCCCCTCCCTTGACCTTCCTTATTCATCTGTGTGTTGGCTTGATGATGTGGTGACCATTGTCACAGTTTGTCTAAGGAAGAGCTGGTATCTTCTGAGAGTAGAGCCTCAGCCATGGAGTGTTTTGGGTGTTTTGCACCTTGAACACGTACCTGACACTGCTGCAAAGGGACCACATCACGTTCTCCAAAATGAGATCATCCAGGACCTCTTGATGTCCTTGGACACCCCTGAATACCAGCTCTGCAGGAGGAGCAGCCCAGTAGGAGGCTGTGGGCACTGCTGCCTGCGGTGTGGCAGCACAGCTTCCTGCAGGAGCCATAGCTCACGAGTGGGCTGCTGTGTTTTGGGTGCAAATCCCACAGAAACGGGAGCGTCTCTCGCTGCGCTGACCTTTCCCTGGCTTGATCGCTCGCTCCTGTTTCCACCTCTGCTCACGAGGGCAGGGTGTTGAGTGGGGGTCTTCAGGGCAGGACTTGTTGGCCTGGTGTTTGTGTTGGCCAGGAAAGGTGTGTGAGGAAAACGAGGAAGGTCAGAGGGGGCTTTGCTGGGAGGTGGGCTGGCTGGTGGGAGAGCAGGTGGGCCCTGTGGATACAGAAATGAGAAAGGCTTTGCAAGAAGAAAGTGCAGAGCTACCACTGGATCTGGACTTGAGTTCTCCTGCCTTTGCAAGAAGGGGTGGAGGTACCACCAGCTCCAGCCTGGGTTCTCCTGCTCTCCTAGCACTGCCCCACAGCCCACCTACACGAGAGCAAATCGCTGCCCAAAGCACCGGAGAGCCCGTCCCTCCTGGGTCCTTGGGTCCTTCTGCCCCCAGGAGATCCCAGCATGGAAACCCCGGCTCCTTCAGGGCTGGACCTGAGAACCTGTTACCTCTGCTCCTCTGGGGACTTCTGAAAATGGGGAAAGGAACTTCTTTCCTGCAGGTAGAGAGGTTCTGAGTGGCAAGAAACTGGCACAGACTCCCAGCAGACTTGGGATGAAGTGCGAGCTCTTCCCAGCAGGACTGTGCAAACCCCCTGTCGCCACGATTCATCGTCCCTCGGGCAGCAGCCGGGGCAGGGCTGCGCCTCGGTGTGATCAGGAATTGCATTTCAGAGGCAGAATATCACGTTGGTGCGAGTCCTGAGCAGGCTGTGTGACCTGAAGCGTGCTGGAAGTGCACCCACCAAAAAATGGGGGGAAAAAAAACCCCAGTTGGGTACAGCATCTTCTTCCCTTCGCAGTGTCTGATCCGGGGCGGGTCAGTGTGGGGGGTGAGCTGGGTTTGGGGTGGGACCCCCCCCTCCCCAGGGGTTCCAGAGCTCAGCACGTTGGTTAACTCTGCTTTGGGTAACTCAGTGCTGCCAGCAGGTGAATTTCTTTTCCTTTGAGGATGTCCTGGCACCTCAAAAGGTTTTGTGCTGGAGTGGGAGGTGGATGGAGGACGCTGGTGTGAAGCTCCTGAGTGAGGGGGTTGAACAAGCTCTGTGTCCTCTGTCCTCTCTTCAGCCCTCTTAGGTTGGTTTATTTTTACCTGACTGTGTTTTCCTTTCTGACTGTACGTCTTTCTGCAGCCCAGTGACTTGGTTGAGTCACATCCTCTTCCACCAGTAGCTCTGGAACTTGCCAGGGCTGCACAGAAAGCCGATGGCTTCTTGTCGCCGCTGCCGATACGATGTCAGCTCTAACTCTCTACCCTTTTATTCCCTCCTCATGCAGCGTGGAGTGAAACCTAAAAAGGTGGTGCTTGCTTTTTGGTGTTTTTGACAATTAATCTGTGTGTTGCCGAGTCTCCAGGCCGCATGAGAGGCCCTCCAGTGCATCCCAGTCCATTGTCACCCGTTGCCACTGTGCCTCCATCCCACCAATGCATGTTTGCTCATTGCATGCGCTCCCCTTCGCCTGCCCCAGCTTGCTCAGGGGACGGGGGGGAAATGCAGCAAGGGGTGGTGAAAGCTTCGGGGCCGGACCCCTGCGCGGTGGGGAGAGGGAGGCACGGAGGCTGCCAGCCCAGCTGTGTGCTTGACACTCATTTGTGAGATGTTCTGCTGTTCCAGTTCACCACAGTCGGGTTTTCCAGTCAGGAACTGGTGCCAGTTGCTGTGTTACCCGCCGGCTGTGCCCGGCGTTGTCACCTCTCCATGAGTCTGGGACACAGAGAGACAACACTGACCTCACAGCTTCTGCCTGAGCTCTGACTGGCCCAGCTCAGCCCGGCTGTCACCACCTTCCTTTCCCCTTAACTAACAGTGTAATCCCAGAGCTGCCTGGATGGGAAAAGCCCTTTGAGCTCCTGGAGTCCAACCATGAACCCAACACTGACCAGTCCCCTATGACTGACCCATGTCCCTCAGCACTGTGTCTACACGACTCTTCAATCCCTCCAGGGATGGGGACTCCACCACTGCCCTGGGCAACCCCTTCCAATGCCTCAGAACCCTTGCAGCAAAGAAATTCTTCCTCACATCCCATCTCAACTGCCCTGGCCACAACTGGAGCCCGTTTCCTCTTGTCCTGTCCCTTGGGCCTTGGTTGAACACACCCATGATAGTTTGTGTTCCCCGACCTGTGTGTGTTGGAAGTACCAGCTGCACACGAAGGGCTTTACAGGCTGTGGGAAGCACAAGCTGTGCTCAAAACTCCAGATTTGTTTCAGTAGCCAGGTGTGTGGCCCATTTTTGACCAGTATACAGCAGTTTTCTGAACAATACAAGGTGAGGCCACATCAAGAATTTTCTCAGGAGCAGTTTCATAGAATCACAGAACCCCAGACTGGTTTGGGTTGGAAGGGACCTTAAAGCTCATCCAGTCCCAACTCCCCTGCCAGCAGCAGGGACACCTTCCACTAGACCAGGTTGCTCAAAGCCTCATCCAACCTGGCCTTCAACACTTCAGGGAGGGGACAGTCTGTAACTGGGCAGGGGGGGGCAGGGAGCCGCCGTAGTGAAAGAACAAACCCCAAGAGTTTGGGAAAAGAGACTGTGCTGCTGAGAAATAGACTTTGTGACTGGGGGCAGGTCACTGCTTTGCTCATAGGTGGCACTTGTCCTCTCCTTGGGCTGTGGCTTCCCCCAAGGTCAGGACACCCCACAAGCAGCTCGTTTGTAGCACTTACCAGAGCCAAACATCGCTGATAACCGAAATAACTAAAACTACCGAGGTCTTGGCAGAGAATCGTCCTTTCCTCTGGGCTGTTTGGGGAACAGTTCTTTGCCCTGGAAATCTTGCCAAGAGAAAAGCAAATCTGGTGCCTCCAGACTTGGAACAGGCAGGGAGCGTGAGAGAGAAAGTGGTACGGTACCTGCTGAGTCCTGGGCGTGCACCGTGCCCGTCGGTGGCACCTTCCACGGATCCTTTCCAACCACTTTGGTTTTGATTTTTGGGTGGAGAGATGATCCCTTTGTCTGCAGGAAGTCCTCAGGTGAGGAGTAATGCAGGAGCACGAGGAGAAGGTGCTGAGGCACTGCAGTGGGATGGCCGGGAACAGCCATCACCTGGTGGCCCCTCTCTCCTGGTCCCCTCCACATCCCCTCTGGTCCCCGTGTGTCTCTGTGGCGTTCCCACCACGTGTGGATCTGCCCCACGTCTCACTCCCCCGAGCCCCCCCCGCCGCTGTTTCACCTGCAGCTCAGACCTGCACCCAGCTGCTCATCCTTGGTGGGAAGAACCTCAGGTTCCACGTGGTCCGTGTCTCCCCTGTCCCGTCCCCGTGGTCTCCAGGGGGTTGGGTTGGTGGCGGGTGCCCGTCCATACGCTGCCATCTGCTCAGAGCTTCACCTGTGTCTGGCGTGTCAGGGAAGTGGCTGAACCCTAAGAGCTGCCCAGAAAACCCCTCCCAGCCCGCGGGTGGGCTCAGGCAGGAGCGTCACAGGACAGGCCAGTGCCGTGGTTTTGCTGACAAACCTCAGAATTGAACTTTTTCGGCCTCTAAAAAAACTTGTCAGGTCTCCACCCCCCCCCTTTGGCAGCTCCTGACCTCACACAAGCGTGTGAAAACTGCAGCCTGGTTGGTACCATCACAAAATAACTGATGTGATTAGCAGATAAATCCTCGTTCATGAGATTAAGGTGGTTTTTCCGTGTTAAATTTAGACTTTAATCGTATTAGAAGCTGCTGCTTTTTTGTGCCAGATGGTCCTTGTCCTCCCAGCTATTGTCCCCTCCTCTTTGCCTTGGTTTTGCTGCTGTCTGAGCTTGTTGGGGTGGTAGGGTCGGGTCTCTGGCTGTCGTGGCTGTTGGTGGCAGCGCCCGTGGGAGGGACCCTGGCTGGGCCACCTCAAGAGGGACCCTGGCTGGGCCACCTCCAGGGCTGCTGGAGGCTGGAGGTCCCTCCCGTTGGCTGTGACGCTGTGTCGGGGTGGGGGTGTCAGGGGTGTCCTCGTTCTTCCCACAGGTAACTGCCCTGGTACTTTGCTGTCCCCTGGGAGCTGCTGCTCTGTCTCCGAAGGGGTTGCCAGCCCCTGCCTGGGCCGGGCTGTGGAGGCTGCTGGTGCTGGGTGGGGTGGGCAGAGCAGACACCAAACCTCTGAGAAAAGAGCAGTGAGAGGGTGTTTCTGGCCTGATTTCTGGAGTGAAATGGGTTGTGTGCTCTGTGGTGGTTTCACTCCTTTGGCTGCAG
>NW_010301519.1:0-60742 GCF_000700745.2 Antrostomus carolinensis
ATTATTATTATTATTAATTTTTCCCTTGATAGTGCCAGAGATCTGAGGATCTGAGACAGAAGAGAAATAATTCCAAAATCTTGAAAATACTAGCATATAAGCAACAACATCTACTTTATCAAATTTCAGCTGCCCAGGAGTTAGATCTAGAAGGCTATGCAAGTTACATAAAATGTCCTTTAGAGTCAGTAGTAAGAAAGAGGCACTTCTGAAAAGTGACTCAGTTATTGGAAACTAGTATCTAAGACACATCAGATAATTCATTTCCTGGAAGCAGTAACTTTGTTGTATTGATGAGAAAGGATACAAGAATGAGTGACCCAAGTTGGGATGCTTAAATTTTTATTGTCTTCATTCAAACATTTGAAATCTGACCCAGGAGACTCCAGAAAAGTCAATGCTCTCATGTTTAAAGAAAATCCTTTGAAGTTAACTTTTTGACTGCTTCCATGAATTAGTATAGAAAAGGTACTACTAGAAGGAAATATTTTTGAAATCTTTTAAGTGAAACTAAAAATCTACTGAAAACTGTGTTTGTTCTTTACTGGACTACTTTTTTCTTTGGATAATCATTTTATCTGGGCAAGTTTCTTTGTTGCTATAGGGCCATGGAAGTTTTCAGTGCAAGCTTTTGAAAGCTCTGAGGGATAATGCATAAATACATTTCTAATAATTTCTGCAACTCAGTCTCAGAAATGTCCAGGACCAAATATCCATCACTAATAAAGAGTCATAGGACATGTAAGGAGATAAAATTGTTTCAAGGAATTTTTTCACTGAAAGCAAGGGAATTTTTTAAAGGAATTAAATGGGCAATTAACTCCCTGCCTCATTAAGAATGCATATGGTTAGCCACCTGAGTTGCTGGAATTTTAAAAGCTAGTGCAGGAGTAGAAGAAAACCTCAAGATAAAGTACAATACAGTCAATGGGACTATGGAGCAACCAGATGGAGTTCAAGACCCTTTTCAATCATGTTTACCTAATACACTAATAAATGAACTGACTATTGAGAATATTTTTGGAAACACCGTATTGTAAGCTAGCATGGAAGAACAGTCTAGAGAGGCATTCTTTCAGTGTTTGTAGCTGTGGTGTTAAGACCAGAAATTGAACTTCAGTCAGCAAAGTTCTAATTTTGCATACAAACCTTTTTTTGACCAACCTAAGCAGCAAGTTTTACTTAGCAAATTGATCTGCTGTGTGATTTAAAATAATGAACACATTTAAGAAAATTATGAGCTGTTGACGTGCAGTTCATGGATGTAGAAACATGATCTGTCACAGCGGATTTTCTCCCATCTTGGTACAAGTCATTTCAATATTATGGAATCAGTAATAAAAATGAAGAAACATTTCTACCTTAAGATGCCCAGATAACATTTATCTCCCATTAGCTTCAGTAAGTAGTGTATTTGCTTGAGTCTGATTAGTATTTAGACACACAGTTCTGAGAATTATTTTGAAACATTAAAAAGTCATCAAAATTAAGGAAATCTGTAATAAATGTTATACATGCATAACAATATAAGCAGCAGAGCTAGTAAATGCTAGTATCCCCATCTCAAGCTTTAGACTCTCGTGCTTTTATTATATGAAAGCTTTCACTAGATTTTCCCTAGTATGGGAATCACAGTTGTAGAAGCTGGCATGGCCTCTCTGGTATCTAGTAAAGATTGATCTTGAGATTCAGTCTCTTTCTCAGTAAGGACACTAACAAAGGGTATTCACTGCTACCCAGCTGTCAAATTTTGTTAAAATTGGCCAGTAAGTACAAAAATTATTAGAACAGATGGATACATGCACACAGAGATTTAAGTTATACTGTGTAAGTCTCCCTTCCTTAAAATTCAGGCTAAAGGTAGGTGGGTATCTGGGCCTAAGAATTAATTTAATCTAAAATTTGAACCAGTGTCCCTGCTTTGAAGTAAATGTAAAAAACCTAAACTTGCAGATCTCTGGATCTATCATGGAATTACATTCATATTTTGTGTGGGGAATCTGGTATTCACAAAAGAATCTTAAAAAACCTTTTATTCACAGTACATCAGTCACCTCATATTAAAGAAAGATCTTTAAATACATTTAATTCTATACCTTTCCTTTTCACATCAACATCCACAAAGTAAAAATATCTTCTTAGAATTAAACTAGATGAGTATTCCTCTTCTCAGGAATGTTTCTAAAGCAACAGGTGCTCATATTTTGTTACAAAAAAATTGCTAATGGATCAGGAATCCATTTATTACATGAGTTTTTTTACTTACTCATGCTGTCTTCAGCCTTTGTTCGTATCAAATAGTGAAAGATGTGTGACAAACAGCTGCTCTTCAGGAAATAAAAAATATAAAGAACTGTTATTCCACCTCATCAAGGATTCCTCCAGGAATGTTCCTTCCACCTGGTTCTGCCACAGACTGTCCAAAGCAGCAGGATCTAGACAATGTTCATGGTCATGTTCATTTTTATTCCCACAGAAATCACTAACAAGAGTAGGGAAAACATCCCTGCAAAGTAGGTCTGTTTAATATATGTTTCTTTCTGGGAAAAAATAATTTTTCATGTCATTATTAAATAAGAATTGTGGTAGGTCTCTTTCATAGGATTGGATATTAAATTATTAAGAAAGTCCTAATTAGGGAAAAAGAGACTTAACTCACATCCAGTAAACTTCAGTGGGACTTCTGGTGTTCCTCACTTACTTTACCTAGGCTGTAGATACCAGACAAGTAAATTTACCTCAGCTACTTTAGTGTCTACTAACTGTACTGGGACATTTCTTTTTGTATCCTCACACGGATGAACAATGTACAATGGTATGATGAATACAAAAAAGGTTGAAAATGTAGATTTCTTCAAAAAATTCTTCCTGCTGCAATCAGAGCTTTTAAAATTAGCCTAATTAGCCTAAAATTAGCCTATTCCTAACTGCTTTGTCAGTTTTCTTTATTTAATTTCTTTGGATTTTACCAGTAAACGTCCAGGAGGTTTCTTAAAGAAATAGATACTAAGACTATTTCTATATTTTTTAAAAATGTTAGATCTCTCTTCTTAGAAGTGTAAGGACATTAACAGTGAATAGAAGAACTTATTAGGCAACGCAGTGAATGAATAGAGCAACCATTGCATAAACTATTTTACTGGTTTCTCCTTTTTTTTTTTTTTATTCTTTTTTTCTTTTTGAAATTTAAGTCCTGAAGATTTCAAGAACAGAGCTGAGAAGTAAGGTCTTACCTTACTGGTAATATATTTTAATTGCTATATCTCAGCTTTTTGCCAGTCTTAGCTAAAAGCACTCGTTCTTCAGTCAAGATGTACAGCATGGAACCTTAGTCTACTCATTGGTTATGTGAACTCCTGTGGGATGACAATTTCTCAGGTAATAGTAGTGGTTGTAAATGGTCACATAAAGCAAAAATTGAAGCATTCAGTTTATTACATATTATATGGGATGAACTGAGTGATATAGTAGATGATGGTGAACTGTGAGACAATTTATTTATCCTTTTTCATTAAAATTTGATATGCACTCATAACTCACAGCAGGCAGAATGAAGTTTCCTAGTTTACAGTAGAGCATCCTCCATATCTCATATTTTAAAATGAAGCAGTAGTTACTGCAAACAAAACATTTCATTTAAAATCTCCTGATAAATATTGGGGTCAAAAAGAAAAATACAGACATTAATCAATGCTTACTTTGGTATATATATTGTTCAGCTTATGCTAAATGCAGGAATTCGGTGTGTAAAATGATATTTAAAAATTTTTGCTGTTCTATATTTTAGGCCACAGATAAAAATAAACATCCATCTCAATTTTCCTTACATAATCTATCTGGAATACCTATCAATAGTATTTTATTCATCTATTTTAGATGCATGTAAGAAACTCTTCACCATGACATCTGATGATCTATCTAGTCATAATTGTAAAAATAGTAACTCTAAAAAAATGGCATGCTCCCTCTTGCCTGACTCTTAAGTAGCAAAGCTAACTGTTCTGATATTTTTACCTCTAAATAACATAAACTTAATAGGCTTCTCCCCCTTGCCCCCCACCTCAAGACAGAGACAAATTAATGAATAAAGGAAGGAAACAATATTTTCATTCAGAAATGCTGTCACAGTATTAAACAGGAATTTTCATGTAATCTGTGTCCTAAGTAACCATTACTGGCTGCATGCAGATATTTACCTCTAGCTATTTTTGCTAATGCTTTTCTATGAAAGAAGCAAAGAAAGAACTGTTTGCAGCACAGCACTAGAGTCACTAGCCATGACACCTCACAGAAATAGAACCTTTCTATAATAGGAATAAGCAGCTGGTTTTACAACACATTTTTTTAAAGAAAAGCAAAAAAATAGTGAAAAGTACCTACATAATAAAAAAATATGGCCTTCCATGACCCCTCTCACCCCAAGCAAACAATCTTAACAGGAATTTTTCTACTGGTACACTAATGGCATATCACTTATGACCACTGTTAGAGACAGAATACTGAGCTAGGTAAGACCTTTGGCCTGACCCAGTACAGTTATTCTTCTGAGCAAGTTACAACGGAAAAATTCAAAGCATGAACAGGTACAAAAATAAAGGTAAAAAAAAGGAATTTTAAAAAAGGAAAGACATCAGCTGAAGTACACAAAGACATGTAAATATATAAGCTTGGAGATTTACTGCAACCTTGCTATCAAGATGATATGCCTATAAAATATATTATAGTGAATGGATGTTCCTTACAGGAAGAAAAAATAATAAAAAAAAAAATCAAAATTAGAATGAAAATAATAATTTAAAAAATCACAGGTTTTTTTGAAAAAAATTTCTTCCCGGATTTTTGTTTGAAAGAAATTATGTACATACTTTCTTTTTGCAGGTTCTAATTAATTTAACTTTGTGTGCAGCAAAAAGTTACAACTTTCTATCAGAATATGCCTTTTTATGACTGTGTAAAAATGGTAGTTTTCATTAGCAAATTTTTGTGACAGAAAAATTCTGAAACAGTTCTAATATGCCTTTTGATGTGATGTGGATGCATTTGGATGCACACAGACACGCACTCTCAAACAGAACTGAAACTCTTCTCAGGTGTTTCCCTTAGCCATTAAGGCCATGTCTCAAAATGTTCTGTGAGTGTAATGACAACACTCTATTACGAGCTCATTTTTAAATAACCATCCTAAGCATTATTAAAATGAAACGGAACTAGTTAAGTTACTATTTTGGTGACATCTTTAGCAGGTGATAATCAAGAATAAGCCTGTTTCTACCTCCTTTTATTCTGCTTCTGTCTGCAGTCTGGATGAAATGTTTCTCCTTATACAGAAAGATCCACACAAAGCTTACTCACTTTGTAAGCCTTGCGTAAACCTATTTTCAGGCTTAGTAATGAACAGGCTTTTCATAAGCTTAGTGAACAGGAGTGAAATTCAGCTTTTCTAAATGTAAGAGAGTGCCTGTGGAATAGAAATACTCATTTGCAGAGCAGCCTATAATCTTTCTGGAAATAATATACAGTTACACTCTGAAAACAAGATGTATTATCATTATGCTGATGAGAAGATCAAATATTTCTTATTCTTCCTTAGTCAAAATATTGTTAATGGATGATTTTCTGCCTGGAAGGACATTTTATTGAAATTATGTGCTAAGCCCACCACTCGTTGACTGAGTAAGATGAAAACAAATGAAAAAAGAATCCTGCATGAGACTACTTTATAGAAAAAAAAAAAAGAATCAGGAAATAGGGATGTTCATTCTCATTGCATATTGTATCTCTTTTGTCTTTCCTTTTCCATCTTGTTTGACCATGTGTTCGTCAGAGCAGTGACTTTTTATGGCTATTGGAGTAAGTCTTGGCAACAATGGTGTATATTCCTAGTTGTTCCTTAGATATTGTTATGGTACCAATGAATGAAAACAGCAAGGATGTCTCCATTGAAATGCTTAGCCATATAGGCTGCAATTTTCAGGGCTACCATTGCTTTACAGTGAGAGTTTGGAAATTTTAGACTCTTATTCTTTCAAACTTCAGTTTTGTTTGTTTTTCTTTGACGTATTGTTGTTCTGTATTTGTTTATTTTTCAATGTTATCTTGGACAATTTATACTAGTTAGGTTAAACAAAATTAGCACTTAAAAGATTATTTTCTATAATTTTAAATGTATAATACATCAATCATTCAGTCAGTTGAAAGGCAGTACAGTGCTATGCTTAGCTGAAGTAGTAGTCTTGATGATAATAACAAGCTATTAAATTTGCTTATGCAGTAATGGAAGGAAGAGCCTAAGAATTATAATGGAAGGGAACATCTTCACCATACCAACTTCTGGGTATTTCTGCCAATTAAAAAGAAATATGTAAATGATGGCACAGGTGCACTAACTTTTGCATACCTTTACTTTGGACAGTATAAACCACTTTCAGACTGGTGCTACAAGTTCCTCCCCACTCCCTAGCAGGTCTCCAATTCTGTCCTAGTTCCACAGTCACACTATGACAATCAGCCCCTCCCTGGTCACTGAGGAAAGCAGTAATGACTCCCGGGCTATTTTTCTCTTTCCGTTGCTGTTAAGGAGTGTTTGAAAACTTGATGAATATCAGAGTACATTTTAGCATAATACTCAGGAGCTGAATAAAACATAGAGATACAGAAGACCGATTGATATGAATGACATATCTCTGCTATCCATTAGAAAGACTGCATACACAATAGATTTTTTGGTTGGAAAAAAGAATACGATGGCTTTAGTAGAGCCATTTGCCAGCTGCTTAATGAATAGGTCAGAGGCATAAGATAGCTTCCCTGTTAAAAGTATTAGTTGCATTGCTCATTCATCATGCATACTCATTGTGTTCTGGCTCTCTCTCAAATGGTAAAGACTGAGGAAAGAGCTCAGTCTTGGTTTCCTCCAACTTCAGCTTTCCAGTGAAATCATAATTTTGTTTTGATGATGTCAGGGTCTCCTGTGATTTCACAGTCTGCATTATTACTTCAGTCCAGGATTAAGAAATGTATTGAGATCCTTGATGGACCATGTGATGGAACATGTGATAGGATACACATTCAGTTCTCCGTTTCCTTGTTATATCTCATACAACTTTTCTTGAACATACATGGCTCAAAAACATATTTTATCAAATGCCATGTACAGAACGCTACTGAGCACATAAGTACAGAGAAATAACTGCATAAGCCAACTTTCCTGGTTGCTTGGAGAGATGGAACCCTGCCTGTTTCCTCACAGGAAGAAGTCAAAACATCTCCTATCAGATATATGCCTTCCAAAAAAAGCCACGTGCAGCTCTAGAAGCGCAAGTTGCATATCACTGATTTAGTCAGTTCTCCCATCTGCAAAGAGCCCAAAATGCTTTACAAACTTTACAAGAAGCATTTCATCCACCACTGAAGTGCAGCCGCCTATGGAACAAAACTTGGCAGCTGTTTAACAGAAAACATAAATCCTACACAATACTTTAGGGGAAGAATTTTTAAAGAATAGTGCAGATGGGAAAGTAGGGAGGTAGAATATAGTTACATAAATTGGGTATATATATAGGCAGGAGTTGCAGGTTGTCCAAAGCAAGCAAAATTTAAAAATTATTGTATCACAAAGCATTTCAGACATTTTGATATATGTCTCAGAAAAAAACACTTTGTAAATCTTTAAAGAGTACTGGTTTCATTTGTTTCCTTTTTCTTGTTACCCTCAATGGATCTGTTTTAATCACTCTATCCATCTGCATATTAATTGAGAATGAAGTCATATCAGTCTTCAGAGGAAGCCACCAGCATCACTAGCTGTGAGGTAAAATAATTTGTCAGTGTACAGAAATATTATCACTTCAAATATAAAACATTCACAGCATTTCCGAAGTTGAAAGCCAGGTCTGTAACACTCATCCACAGATGTGATTCTTGATTTTCAATAGTATAAAATTCTAATTTTTACCTCTTTGAGACCATTTTTTTTTCTTTTTTTCCATAAAGAAAACTTCTGAGTCCCAAATTTGTACTAACACATACAGTTATTTAATTCTGGAGAAATTGTACAGGGAAAGAAAGAGGAAAGGAAAACAAAATTCTGGATTCTCTTATTCTTTGTTAGTTTCTTTATGAGGCCCTTTAGGAACTGTGGATGTTAGAAAGCATTAGCATTGTATCTATGCTACTAAGTTAGACAGTCTCAGACTGCGCTGTCGCTGAGGCCAACTGGCGTGAAACAACTTTCATGTGTAATATTAGATTATTTTGACATCCAAAGGATTGCATTTGATTTGTGTATGTGGCCTACATGGACTCCCATATTGTGCATAAATCTTACCTAGGACAATTCTAGTTGTCCTGAGTCAAAACAGGAATAATTCTAGACATTTAATACAATAAATTCCAAGGTCTGGGAATGTTTCCTGGCACTGCTTGTTTTACTGATATAGATATAGTCTAGAAGTAGTATAAGCAATCAGCATCAATATTTTAAAAATAAAATACATTTGCAGTATTTTGAGAGAAAAACTGTCTAAGGGAAACTGAGCAGTAAAACATATAATACACAGGCAAAATAATTTTTCCCTTTAACAATGGCAAATGTTGTTAAATATAAGTCATTGAATAGAGCTAAGAAAAACAATATAATGTTCAAAAATTTTGTCTTTTTATTTTTACTGTTCTACTGTGGAGGGAGTTTGTCTTTTTTCCAGGAAAAAATCTGAGCATCAAAAAATTCTGTGCCTGAGGCACTGACCGTTAGACCACAGTGAATGGCCTAACAAAGTGCATCCTTTCTTTCTCATCACATTTTGCCTCTCTTTTACCTTCCAGAGTAAAACACATTCAACCATTATATACATCCTCTCCTCAACCTGATAGGAGCCTTTGGTACTGTGTAAAGCACCAAAGTACTCTATAAATGAGGAAGCATTTGAAAGTTGAGTTGCGTTCAAACCATTAAATGGCTAGGAGCCATGTAAAGAACAAACAGTAAATTTTCTTGTTTGGGATTTTGAACATCCCTAGAGTTACATTTAAATACATGGTGATGGCTCAGATCTCTATCCGTAAATGAAATACAGTCAGCAAAAATATCTAAATGCTTCACAAAGGAAATCAGTTCTTATTAGTTTATGTTTCCCTTATAAGAACTTTCATTAGTTTTCCATAGCACTAAGGAGAGGGAATTAAATGCATGTGTGGATTTTAAGCAATTTGCTGGCTTAAACCTTGCTGGACATTATTCAAATAGAAAGCACTGGGAAGTGATGGGATTTTAAGTCACTCATTCACCCTGGAGTGCTATGAACTAAGGCCATCCAAAAAAATCAGCGTCAAGAAGGACAAGGTCACTTAAAATATCTGTTAAAATGCATGGAAATTAAGTAAAACTTATGTCAGGAAAATATGTTCAATAAATTAAGTAAAACTAAAGAAAGCCCTAGTAGCTAAGAAAAGATGTGCAGGGAAAAGATCTAAATAGCAAGAAAATGAAAGTTTCCACTTAAGCATGTTGTTTGCAGTGTATTTTCAGCTACTTCAATATACTGCTCAGTTATTGTCTCCAATACATTGAAGCTATCTGCCCTTCCACAGTATGAGTATTAAATAGCACACTGCTTGGAAGAAAAATATTTTTATCTTCATGTTTTCTTGAGGATTGCATTTAGTTTTTCCTGCTTTTTACATTAGGTATTTTATTATAATAATGGATGGTAATTATGTATCTTCTCCTCAAATTGATCATAAATACCCAATAGCTAACTTTCTCCTGTGTGCTAATGATGATGTATGGCACTTTTGTTTATGATAATTCATTTACATCATCAAGGCAAGTGACACATGAGATTATTCTCAAACTTTTAAGCTAGCAATGTGAACAGGTAAATTAGGTTTCCTAAAAATGCATCTCTCAGAAAATTTGCAGTTTGATGCCTTTTTATAAACTCTTAGGTTGTAATGCTAGTAAAAAAATAGTGTGCCTGCTTGGCACATCAGCCAAAGCAAACACATAGTTTGCCAAAAGGATAGGTGCTAATGTTTTGTTTTTCTTTAACAGAGCAATTACCTGACCTTTGCTTTAAAGTTTTTGTTGACAATATAATGTTGATGATGTTGGCTGAAGGAGATTTGGCTGGGCTGCTGAAAGAAAACCCAATTTAAAATGGTAACACAAAGAATAAGAAGACACCCACTCCAACACTTATTGGTGTTAAACACTAAGCTGCTGTGCTTTCCTTGCCTCTGAGTAGATTCAGATGCTTGGACTCACAGGTAGCGAGGCATTATTGCATAGCCATCCTTCCAGACAGGAGATTCTGGCATGACCGGCATGCAGCTGGGCACCAGGGAAGCTGTGAGCAGACTGTCATTCTGATTACATGGCCTGTTGAGAACAAGGGATTTAAAACAAATAGAGCCAACATAAGCTGGTGGCTTAAGGAGAAAAGGTTGGTTATTGCCAGAATTTACGGTACAAAAGGACAGTCTTTGCCAGTATTCCAAAGATGATAAACCTTGCCAAAAAGTACAATCGGCCCACATCAGTTTTTCAATATTATTTCTAGGAAAAGCACTTTTTACAGAGGGACTGGACAGACTGTACACAGTATAATTACAGTGGATAAAAAAAGTGGTAAATCCTTCTTTTTGAAGAAAACCTACCCTTACAAAGCCAGCTGAATGTCTGCTATCTGCTCTTCTCTGACTCGCAAAGCCCGAATTCAAATGTGATACCACTCACAACACACTGGCATTTTCTTAGCAGCCAGAGGCTCTTCACCTGACACAGAAAGAAGAAAATTCTCCACAGTGTCACCTACCTACAAATCCATAATGGGAACCCACTGTTACACTGCCAAATATACATCAAGGGAGTCTTTTTAAGTACCTCCTCTGAATTCCTCTGTCATTTCCACTGGGAATACACAGTACATCAGAGAAAACTCTGGGTAGAGACACACAAGCTGTAATTATTGGGAAGAGTTTGAAGAAAGCTTTGACCAGTCCTGCATGAAAAATAGCAATGCTAACAAGGAGTGCTTAGCTCCCCTCATATAGCTTCACCTCAGAAGGACTCCTTGAAGATGACATTCACCTAAAGTTAAAATTAACAGTAAGGGTAAATAAATATTTTTTAAATGCATTAAAGAAGCTGCTGGGTCTTGACACATCCAGTTGTGGGAGGTGGTAGGAAATCCCTCTGTATTTGCCCGGAGGCTTCATGCTTGGGGAGGGTTATGAGCAAGCAGGTCATGATGTGGGATAGGTCACTGAAAGTTTTATTAGCTTATGTGAGCAGAGTTGCATCCACAAGTCAGTCATTATGCTAGAAATTAAGTCTGAATTCTTTCCCACGTAAGCCAACACTACTGTGAAATGCTCTGAGGTTTTGGCCATGAACTGGGACATACCTTTGTGTGCTATGGACATGCAGAAACGCCACATTTCCAGGCAAGGCTCCCAGTGTAGTCAGCCCTAGTGGGAAGCTGGTAGCTGACAGCTGAAAGAAGACAAGGTCCAGCTTCTCAGCCCTCACCTTGGCCAGCACTGGGTGGGAATTGCCTGCCTGCTGCAGGCAGTGTCAGCTCTGTCCACCTTGATTGAACTCACATGGGGGGAACAGCTGGGGAGAAGGACAGGGAAGCACCTTCCATGCCTCCCCCCAGAAATGAGTCTCTCCTCAATATTACAGTGGGAACAGGGGTGGCATGGGTCAGCAGCCTTCTTCAGTGGGTTACCAGCCAGGCTGTGAATAACCTTGAGACTGAAATCCCTTGCTCATGTAACATAAAACCTTCCTTGTCTTGCAGTTGAATTGTTCCTCAGCAGGACAAATCAGCAGCTGGGAACAAAGAGAACAACTCAGGAGATATGGCCAAGGAGCATGAAGACAAAGCTGGAGGGACTGTGTGTGAGGAACACTGGTAGCTTTCAGAACCTGACACTAAATGCCTGCCCAATATTAACCGCTGGCCCAATATTCCTCTGCCTTCACAGTTGACAGGAGGCATTGCTCAACTAGACAGCCATTGTTTTTGGTCTGGGGCCAAAATGCATCAGTCAGCCAATAAGTGAACGTTACAAACAATCTACTGGACTAACTCTAGGATACATATTTTCAAAGTTCATATTTATAGTTTGCAAACTCTGTCTTTCAGATAGCAAGTCCTAGTAGCACCAGAAGTTGTTGAATATTCCAATCAAACACAAAATTAGAACAGGATTCTGTGCCACAAATACAAAGTAAAGCCATCTGCCAAATTTCTAAAATATCTCACCTAGAGATCTGGTAATTTCTCTCTTAACATGAGCATAATATACAGTTTGCCCTTAATGAAACAGCCTCTGTTGTGTTTAGTAGATTTTATAGTAAATCCTAATCATTGAAAGGCTATCTTCATGCTTATGGGTTGCTTTAAAGATGGTAACTGGTCCAAAATTTCAAGAGAGGGGACAACATTTTTCTATTATTTATTAGTTCATTTTAGGTCACTGGAGAATTTCCAAAGACATCTTCCTTTTCTGTCTCATAAACCCTAAGAGTTAAGTAAGTATTCTCAAATAAGCGCAATTTACAGTATGTCAGCTTAAAATAAAATCATAACACATTTCTAAATTGATAGAAATTGCATAGCACCAAATGAGAAATAAGGATTTTTATCCTCTCATTTATACATGCTTGTCTCTCTGTCTATAAACATATGTTTGCACATACTGTGTATTGATAGATTAACATATAAAATTACAACACTGCATTTGCAACACTGTACTTAAAGTTGTGTCTGCATTTTTACTTCAGGGATTTATATCTCAGCTATAAAAAAATCTTTCTAGGCTGAATCTTGGCAAAGATTGACAAGCTACAAATTATTATTTTCTTTTTAGAAAAATTAGGGGAAAATGTCAAGACAATAATCTCATTTTCTTCCTAGTATCAAAAGGGTGTGTGGACTGATCCAGAATGCTTGTTAGTTGGTAACTCAACCAGAGCCAAGAGAAAAAATTTTCACTGTTATGGACTTGGCTTGTCTTGCTGTGGGAGTGTAATTTTGCACCCCTTTAGCCACTAATGTGTTCTGTGATCTTCCTCTGTTTTTAGCAACTTATAAGAAAACTTCATTTCCTTAAACCATTTACCAGTAATCTGTAAATGTTCATGATTAACGATAATTCTATTCTGAATTTCAGTGAAAAATGGCAGAACTGATTCAGAAAGAAGTCGGATCAGTCTGTCATGTCCTGTATTGCCCTTCATAAATAGATACTGTTTATAAAAAAAAACTTTGTCTGCTACCAGCAACTGGCAGAATTACTGTTAAAATAAACTGTAGGCAGGCACAGTAAAGTACTACTCATAACAAAGTAGGAATAGGGTATCTTCTTCTGGATGAGCCTAAGTATTGATAGAACAGAATCGCTTATTTAAGTAAATAATGTTTCATCACCTTCCATAAAACATTTCATTCATCTTCATTTAACATCAAACTCTCAAATAAATCTATGTATCTAATGTATTTTAATTAAGCAGAGGACAGGTGAAGAGTTTTTCTTTCAACATCTCCAGTTGCACTCTGCTGCTCTAGTCAATGAAAGTGGAACTGTAAAAACACGCCTTCGTTATTAACACTAATTTTTACTTTATTTTCTTTTTTGGTCTTGGAGAATGGATTGCGGTGCTATGTTTCTGGGATGACACACCGTGGGAAGGGAGAAAACTCATTAATCCCAAGAGGTAGAACAGCTCTGTTCAATGGTATTTTTGTTTTCTAGTACCAGTACCTACCCAAGAGTTTTAAACTGTCCTGGTAAAAAGTGTAGGTGCTACCTCACAGAGCACTCACTTCTCCCTTCCTCTCTTCGTGGTTGTCATTGCAAGCTTTTCTGTGTGAATGATACTGGTTACTTCCACAGAAAAGACATACCAGAAGTATGCAATTTCAGAAGAGAACATGCACCATATCTTCACGTATTCCTGCACTGACCATGTGTACTCAGCTGGGGTACTGTTGTTTCAGAGAAACAGTGATTTTTATCTCCAAGTATTTTAAAAATGGGAGTTCCAGCGCTGAAATCTGATCTACATGTGTGAAAATGAGGCCTGTGCACAATTCTATTAACTTCAGTGCAGTTTTGTGTTCTGACCCAAATGTTCATTTAACTGCATCCGTTTGCAAGACCAGGGTCTTTAACTGTGTAAAGGAATAAAACCAGCACCAATGAAATGCATTTCTGATGTGAAATGTAGCACTCTTGTAAGAGTGGTCATCATGATTATGTGGCAGTTTTGGAATGAAAAGTGCTTTTCCAGTTAAAACTAAAAAGAAATTTTAAACTCTTGGAGGTGGAATTTTGGCTTAGCCTCAAAAAAAAAAAATAATAAAAAAAAATCCCTGGAACTTTTTCCTAAGTGATCATGAAATCTTTATGTGTCATTGTAAGATAGCTTCTCTAACAGCAGAGTGGCCCCATGACACAATTCTAGCACACTAGTTCACTGAAATAATGTTCAATAAAGTTAGATCATCAAGATTGTTTCCTGTACATAGCACTTGAGCTTTCCCTGGAGATCTGATCCACAAACTGACCCAGTCTAAACCTACTTATCTTTGAAATCAAAACACATGGAGTAGGTGTGTGCAATCAGATGCTCAGGAGATAGAAATATTTTCTCTGCCATCAGTCCCAGAAAATACATTTCTTCCTTGAGCAAAACCATCTTTTGCCCTGCAGACTATACATACAGAACATTATGTACAATATTTTATGGTTTGTTTGTATGTCATTATTTAGAATAATTATTTTATGTCTCTGTACTTTAAGGTAGCTGGTAACTTAAGATAATAACTCTCCAGAAGTAAAAAGCAAACAAGTAGTTTACAAAAAGAATGCAATAAACCAAATAAACCAGCATTTAGTATTTCCTATGAAGCTGTTTAAGTTTTTTTTTTTCTCTTGAAAAATAAGAGAAAAAATACAAAAAAGCTTCATTCATCTTGGTAAGTCAGCACGTCAGAATATAACACGTGTGCAAAGCTCTCCAGTACAAATTAGACGTGACTATGGCTCCCTTTTGACTCCGCTTCTTTTTTTTTTTTCCTGACAGGATTTTTTTTCATTCTGCATTATAAGTAAAAAAATTCTGGTAAAAAATTAAAAAAAAAAATTATCCTCAAATTTGCCACTTACCTATTCTTAGTAAACTTTACCTACCCATGTAGTCCTATGATGGAAAGGTATCAGTTGTTCTGCAGTGATGCTGTTTGACTCCATAAATCATTCTCAGAAAAGTCTCCATTATATCTTCTCACCATGGTAGGCTTATGTACAAGTGATTGACAACAACTCAACATTCATTTGGTTTTTTTTTATTTATTTGAACACATTCATTATTGCTTACATACCACAATGACGTGTATTAAAAATAGATGATACATAGCTAACCCTAGCACTTCCATAAAATTGTAAATTATTATGTGTTAACTTTGCTGCAACGAATAGTTGCATAATACTTTCATTGTGCCTTTCTGAATAACTACGGAAAGATAGTTCAGAGTCCACCTCATAAAAAAGGGTGTGTGTTTGAGTGTGGTAAAGACAGGGCTAAAGATGGGTAAGAGCATCATTTCTAATGGAACAGGTCTATCATACTGTCTTACTGATACTTGGTTAGACCAATCTGTCAATCAATCAATCATTTAAGAATCACCCATAGAAACCATCACTAAACCCAGGTTATTTAGCTCTTTACACTAATTTAATGCACCATTATAACCTTGTAGTTAGCTTCAGTTATGCAAAATATATATACTATATTTTGCATACAAATAGCAAAGGCAGGAAGTTAATAATGCTATTTATAAAACAAAGCAGCCCTAATGTTAAGTGAATGGCTTTCGGCCATGGTTCAGCCAGGTAATGAAACATGCGTCTGGATTTAAGCGCATGAATCACTCTATCAATTCATAAGCACTCTGCAGGTGCCTACAGTTCAGTGTGCACTTGAGTCGTCTGATAGATCAAGGCCTCCTTCAGCTACAAAAATACACAGAAGGGTGTTTGTCAGGGGGATTTTAGGGCTATAAGTATACAAAGACTCTGTGAGTGAAAATTACAAAAAAAAAAAAAAAAGAAAAAAAAGAATAAGACAGGAAAAAGAAGATGCCAAGAGTAGCATGCCACGCTGGCTCTTTCTTGCTGTAGTATGAGCCCTTTGGAAGGGGTTGTGGTGCTGCTCTGTGACCTGGGTTTCAGCGTGCTGACCTACTGCTGATGGGCCAGGGAGCTGGGAGGTGGCTTTGCTTCACATTGCCTTTCAGCTTCCTCTCACATGTGCTGAACTGATACTGGATCTGCAATGTCACCTTCCTTTTGGTAGCTTCTTTCTCTACAATTTTACTAGATTGTGGCTCCACAAACCACTGTAGCAGCATACCCCGGGAGGGTGGCGTACGGGCACAAATATGCAGCTTGATGTAAACTCACTGCAGCTTCTCACTGAACTGGAGCTGGAAGGAAACAGCTTTCCATCAGCTGCCTGCTCTGTGCAAAACACTGTGTTAAAATGCATAAGCATGGCTCCATACAAAATGATACCTTAACATATATTTTAGACACTATAGGGGGAATAGTGGTAGATGTAATACAGTGCAAGCCTGTTCTGCAGAAGAACTGTTAGTAATCTTTAATCAGTAAAGACTGAGGGAACTTGAGTAGTTTATTTATGTGCAGGCAAAACTAAATGCCCAGAACCTTTGGTACAGCACAAACCAGTCTGGACCCTAACAGCTAAGGCTCATTGTGACTGAAGAAGATGGTGAAGCTCCCATGGACTTCTCCAGGGGCAAAAAGACATCTTTAAGAGTGCATGATTTAACCCAGGCACAAGCAAACACAAGGCAATGGAACATGCAGACATCACCGGTGAGTAAGCAAAAAAAAGAAGACCTCCTGACCGACCAAAACCTGTTTTAGTTTGATATTTGTAGGAAAAAGTGGGTGAGAGTTTTAACTGGTTTATGGGTGTTAAAGCAGACGATGAAGGAGAATAGCAGACTAAAATTTTGAGAGCTCTTTGAAGTCTGGATGAAGTAGGTAAGAGGAAGAGTTTAGGTGGAGTCGAAAGAGAAAGGACTGGTGAAGGCAAGAGCCTGAACGCAGCTCTGGACTGTGCAGTGCATGGAATGCAGGACTGATTAATTCACTTGTGACACACAGGATACCATTGAAAGAATTTAAATTTGGTGAACTCCTAAAATCTATAAATAAGGGACCTCTCTAACCAATATTTCCATTGCTCTATTAACTGGTCTCGCAGTCCTCTGCCTCCCAGAATGCAAGTATACTAAATAGTTAATGATCTGAATAAAACATCTCTCCAGCCTACTTGTGATCAGTATGCGCTGAAATGTGCCTGCTCAGACAATCCTTCCGACCTGAGGAACATATAGTGCATTTATTAGCACTCCGTGCTACTGTCCAGGGTAGAAAGAGTTCAGCTACTGCTAGTTTAGGCAATGTGGTGCTTCCTACTCTTCATTGCCTGACTTCAAGTGCTATGTTAACAAGTTTTCCAGTTTTCCACCCATGTTAGCACTGGGGTGGAAAGTCTGTGGAAGTGAAGAAACCCAACAAAGAGTAGGTAGATGACTGAAAAGTGTGAGCAACTTCAGTGGCTTTTGGGGGTGCAAGCATCCTCGTTATTTGCTCTGAGGCACTCTAAGGAAACAAGACCAGCTTCTCATGTAAGAGGAATTCTTCTGTTAAAGCAAGGGGAGTGTTATTTTGCTGAACAGCACAAACCAGCACAACAATAGTGTTTACAAAGAACTTTATAGGCTTTACAATAAATCTGGATGTGCTTAAAAATCCCATAAGGGTTTTAAAAAAATCTGAATGTGTTTTCTCAAGTAACTATTTCAAGCATATTGGAGTTTATTTAATTGCATTGGGATTTTTCAAAGCATATCAGGGCAAAACAGTAGAGTATAGGCCCCAATATGCTAATTAATAGCTAGCTAGACCCCTGAAATAAACCTGCTACACTTCATTAATCAGACAGTAATTGAATTGGCACGGTACTTCTGTGCCAACTATATGTAGATTGAAGTACCAGTCCTGCCAACAGAGAGGGTAACTTTCTCCACACATGCATGTTTTTGGACAATGCATTAACATTTTTTCAGTGGGCAGTTGGCCTTTATAATTCATACTTTTCTGCATGGAAAAATAGCACACTACTAAACTCAGTGAATTATTGCTCATGCTGAGACAGTCTTTTAGGTAAGTACTTTTCAATGACCACAAGTTCAGCTCAGTGGAAAAGAACAAATCAGAACTGATATACTTTGCTTTTTCATCTACAGACATCTGCCAATTAATGTTATTATAAAATAATAGTGTTGAACAGATGTTTCATTTAAAACATTTATTTTCAGCTGTATGGAAGCTAACTACCTGGGGATTTAACTGGCAAACAGTGACTATTTTTCTTAGAGAAAATGAAACAAGAAATTTTCCCATATAACTGATGAAGTGTAATTTCGGATATTAATTGTCTATAGTCAGATCTGATAAAAGAGGTAAGTGGACCAAAAGGAAATGGACAAAACCTCCCTTACTTTAAATTTATAACATTTTTCTTATGAAATAATTACTTAGCAATCCTCCAGATTTAGAAAAGAGGCCACATATTTGTGGTGGTTTTCAGGGTATCTGGCAGATGTTCAAAGCTAGGTGCCAGAGGCATCTTCAACAGCACTGAGCTGTTCAATTGCAGTTTAGATCAGTGGGAGTCAGGCAGTACAACATTTCTGAAAATTCAGAAATCTGTATCTGTGGATCCTTCGTCTGACCTTCTGCCGTTGCTTGCCTGTCTTCCTTGCTATAGACTTCTGTGGGACTGTCCGCAGATTTCAATACAGGTAGCATACTCCTAAACTGGATCCCTAGTACTTGGCAGTTTTTAAGTTTTCAGTATCTTCTGCTAGATTGCTAATGTTGCCTTAAGGAAGTTACTATATATATATATGTATATTTATATGGTTTTTTATTAGATGTATCACTTTTATTTGGGGAAGAAAAGACATTTTGTGATTGCAAGCAAGCACACCAAGTTTCAGCTGTAAAGTAAGACTTAGAGAAATGTATGAGGAACTGAAAATGACCCTGGATAATGAAAATGTTTGAGTATTCCTAATTAACTATAAGCATTGCAATGCACGCCAGTTATCATGGGCCCATGTGTGTGTGTGCATGCCTGTATACACACTGCAAGTATTTCACAGTGACAAAACACTAAATTCCTATGGTAGGATGCAACTAATAAGCAGCAGGGGGGATGGGATAATTTTTAGCATATATTTGTATTAGTATATGCCTGTCAAGGCAACAATAACAAATTAACATTACGTTAAAGGGGAGAAACAGCTGTGATAGTCACATCATTTATCAGAGGAAGCTACAGTTCTTTGATCTAAGAAAAACAAAGAAAATTACCTAGTGTTTTTTCAACAAATAGTTTAAACCGATTAGATATTTTGAACTTCCATGCCTATTGAGGGAAACTCTATCCTTAGAGTTGGCTTGTTAACAAAAACTAGTGTAACACTTTGGGGAATATATTCTCCAGCTATCTTATTTCTTCTAATCATTGTCCCCTTTCACTGGAGAATTTCCCATTATTCAGCAACATATGGACCAAACATTTCTTCAGTAATCATGTCTGAACAAAGTAATCATTCCCTCATTAACCAATTATTCCTCAGAATCAAATGAAACAGACATATTTGCTAAGACAATTTCCTTTCATAAACCCTATGGAACCGTACCTTGTGCATACCCCATTCAAACAGTTTAATTCAAAGATCACAATGTAGATGATGAAGAGGGATTTTTGTTTTACACTGACAATAAGTGATCTCAGGAGCAAGGTTAAAGATGGAATTAATACCAGATTAAAGAATAAGGCAATGTTAAAAGAGTAGTAATTACTGCCTGAAAATTTAACCTCCTGTATTTCATGCTATCCCTTTTCTGCATGCTTAAAGCTCAGAGTGCAATTCTGTTAATTTTAAAGGAGCTTGAAGAACAGGTGGATAGACATGCTCTGAAAGGGCCACTAGTCTATGCAATCCTTACATATACATCCACAACAGAAAAAACAAAACAAAACAAAACAAAAGACCCAACAACAAACCAACAAACAAAAAGCAGTGAATTTCTATGTTGGCTGAGGAAATATACTACCATAATATGTGGCAGTACAGAAAGTACCTAAGTAAACTGTAGCTGGTGATCCTTTAAAAACTGTCTATGTGGATTTCTAAGTAGGTTGATAAAGAAAAATTTGATCTTGAAAGCTCAAAGTAAAGTTTATCAAGCAGGTATGTGTTTACTTGTTGTATGCAGTACTTTCATTACTTCTTTCTCAGATACAATTCACTTCATTCTTTGATAGCTTAGAAACTTCATTATAAACCCAGAAAACTAACAACGTAATGTTATCTTAGCTTCTTTCTTTTTAGTACTGAAACAGATAGTCGGAAAAGGAACAATGAACTCTCTCTTTAAGATATAGCCAAAGTTTCAGAATTCTTCAGTTCCTTTGTTTCTTCTTGCTGTTTTCAGAGAAAAATACAACCTGAGAGTGCGTTGTAGGGATAGTTAGCTGAAAAGCCAAATTCTTCAGCTTTCACTTGGCTAAGACTCCCAGGGGCTGAAAGTTGTGGTCAATATCTTACAATGCATTTTGAAAATTTTAAGCTCTACTTCAGTATTACTAAACTATCTTACAATTCATTTTGAAAATTTTAAGCTCTCCTTAAGTATTACCGTGATCTATTATTTCTAATTTGCAGTCTAGAGATAGGAGAGAAAAACAAGAGCAACTACATTTTTCTCTAACCTGAACTTTAATGCTCTTTCACCATTAACATGCAACTTAACAATACCACCCTCAGACCTTCAAGAGCTTGAGATGAAGATCACTTCATGCATTTTTGTTCCTCATAGCAATGACTGTGTTACCTGGAACTGTTGTTTCTGCCACAATTGCCACCAAACTTTAACCTGCAAATCCCCCAAATGCTAACAATGTAGCTATTGGAGCATCTGTGCTTCCCTATCCTCCATCTTGGTAGTTGCCCCAAACCTTTAAGCTAGCTGCAAACTAACTCCTTGGACATCAGTAGCACCCCATCTGGGGTAACATAAAAGTCAACATGTTCTGCAAAATTCGAGCTAGAATCTGGGTAAAATACTCTGTTAGCCTATGATCACCCTGGTGAAACAATCTGTCTTTTTCTGTTCTAAAGGTCCTGAGTTACATTGCCCCTATGTGTTAATTCATTTCACAGAATCACAGAATGGTTGAGGTTGGAAGAGAACTCTGAAGGTCATCTAGTCCAACCACCCCGCTCAAGCAGGGACTCCTAGAGCACATGACCCAGGATTTTGTCCAGACAGTTTTTTAATATCTCATGGGAGGGAGATTCCACAACCTCTCTGGGCAGCCTGTTCCAGTGCTCTGTCACCCTCAGAGTAAAGAAGTTCTTCCTTATGTTCAGGTGGAACTTCCTATGCTGCAGTTTATGCCCGTTACCTCTCGTTAGGTGCCAATGAGAAGAGTGTGGCCCCATCCTCTAGACACTCTTCCTTTAGATATTTATAAACATTAATCAGATTCCCTCTGAGTCATCTTTTCTCCAGGCAGAACAGGCCCAGCTCCCTCAGCCTTTCCTCATGTGAAAGATGCTCCAGTCCTTTAATCATCTTAGTCGCCCTTCGCTGGACACCCTCCAGGAGTTCCATGTCCTTCCTGTACTGGGGAGCCCAGAACTGGACACAGTGCTCCAGGTGGGGCCTCACCAGGGCTGAGTAGAGGGGGAGGATTACCTCTCACCTGCTGGCAACACTCTTCCTAATGCAACCCAGGGGACACCACTAGATACAGGCCTCCAACTTGATCCACACCACCAATGACAACCCTCTGAGCTCTGCCATTCAGCCAGTTCTCAATCCACCTCACCATCCAACCATCAAGTCCACACTTCTTGAGTTTGCCAGTGAGGATGCCATGGGAGACAGTATCAAAAGCCTTGCTCAAGTCCAGGTATACAACATCCACTGCCCCTCAACTCATCTACCCAGCCAGTTGTCTTGTCATAGAAGGCAATCAGGTTAGTTAAACATGATTTCCCCTTGGTGAATCCATGCTGACTACCCCTGACGACATTCTTGTCTTTCACATGCTTAGAGATAGCCTCCAGGATGAGCTGTTCTGTTACCTTGCTGAAGCAAAACTTTTTGGTTTGTATTGCAAATTATGCATGCAGGAGACATTACTTACAAAAGAGAAGTATGCTGATTATAATTAACCCATGATTATGCCCTTATTCAAACTAAAAATTATCTCACAGTTGGGACAGGTATGCCAAAAATACCTTCAAAATTGTCATTCATATACCCAAATGATCTGTCTTCTTATTCAGATTATCTTTCTGGTAGGGTAAGGGTTCTGTTTTCAAAATTCTTGCACTAATTTTATTTCTTTGTCTATAAATCAGAAATTTCAACCAGTTAGTCATTCATGAGTGCCAGTGAGATTGTGAAATCTCCCCAAACTGGTGGTGACAGCTGTCATTCTATTATGAAAAACTTTCTAAAAAAATTTTATTCTTTACCTCTTGTGCTGAGGATCCGGACACTTGAGACAAGGCTCCAGTTTTCAGTCTGTAATTTTCTGAATATTGGCATCAAATCACAGGCCAGCTGATTCACAGCTCTCATGCCCAAGGGATTTTGAGATGAAGTCACTATAAGTGAACAGCCTACACATATTTTTTAAAACAAAAACCATCCACTTTCATTTCTGGATTTGGTCTCAAGGTAATAAACACAATAATCAGTTTTCCTTATATTTAGACGTATTTTACTCACTTTATTATAGTGTTGTCTACCAGAGTTTCAATGGTTTGTTTTCAGACATCATTTTTATGACAAAAAAATAACTAGCCTTTAAGAATCCACTCAAGGATGAAATCTGGCAAAGAAGTCATGTGCATGAAAACAAATTATCTCCTTTAAAAAAAAAAAAAAAGAATAACACTAGAATATTATTTATTTATTTATTTATTTATTTATTTTGCTCTATAGGCTTTTAAAATGGAGAACAACTGAAAAAGCTTTGGGTGATTCATAGGTCTCTTTCTGTACAATTTATATTATTTAATATATTACGTAGATAATGACACCTCTGTGTCTTTCTGACAAAATATTAAATTATATAGAATCTTAATCCACACACACTACTTTGTTTTGCAAATGGATTAGGTAGTAAGCAAAGATACTTTAACTCACTAGCTAAATAGGCTGCTTATTGAAATTTGCATCACTGGAAAAACGTAGTGCTTTCTCTTTTCCAAAACAAATGCTGCTGTAAATGAAAACTTTTAGTTGCTTGCTTCCACACAAAGCAGGCAGCACACTCACTGCAAAACAAAGCAAAAAAACCCCCCTCTGCCCTCAATGGACAAGTGTTGCCTATGAAGAATTGATATTACAGATATTTATCCATAGGTTATGCAGCTGCTATTATACACGCATTCATGATTATTGTTCCAGAGTTGTTATGGCAAAGCCAGATCCCTAATTTACACATTAAATGTCCTGAAAAGCATATTTGATAGGGTAGTCTTAAATGCCTCCACATACATTTCTAAAAACTAACATATTGATGACTTGGAGGTTTAAAGCTTCCTACATTCTCTCACATAGGATAGACTGCCACAGCTCCAGGAACATCTTTAGGGTCTCTCTGGAGAAACAACTGTACCTTAAGGACATCAGAAGTAAGCCACTGAAATTCTCTGGGTGCTTACTACCATGTTCCTACTAAGAATTTTGCTTCAGCTGTCGTGTATTGCCCTATATGAGATACTATTCTGCTTGCCATTTAAGTGCCTCAAGAACTCTGAAAATGTCATCTTATCCAGAATGCCTATTGCCATTTGATCATGTGACTCTTGAACAAGTAATTCTTTTTTTTATCCACATTTGCAAGATATTGCAAAGTATTCAGGGCTTTCTTATACAGACTGTGTACAATGTTACACAACCAGTTATTCTTCTTTCCAGGTATTTTTCTGATTTCTCTTTTTTGTCTAGCCTTTATTAGTTCATTTTCCTTTTGAGTGAGACCAAATATGGCTGTATTTTTTTCACAGTGTATTGAACATTTAAGCACATGTTGAACTTGACAATAGTAGTGTGGTCAGCCTGAGGCAACACTCAATTTTCTCTGCTTAGTAACTGGTAAGTCCCAGAAACATAATCTTTTGAGCATTTTTTTTCCCACCCCGGGTGTTGGGGTGTGTGTTTCCCCAGAAAAAAACAAGAGCGGGCAGGTATGTCTGCAGCATACATAGTAGAGCATGCAGCACAACCCAGAAGGCAAGTGGGAGCATGGTAGCAGGTTTGCAGGGTGAAAAGCAGTGCCAAGCAAAGTCCCTCACTTGGCCCCAGGAGCAATGTGTTTGCAGAGGAAAGACAATATGACTGAGCTACTAAGCCCCCTCTCATTGCAAGGCTAATTAGCTTAAGTAGTTTGCCAAGTAAATGCAATATTACTGCTTTTGGAGCTAGCTCAGTTAGATACTATTTTTGGAGTCCTCTCCATGTTAAATAAACATATTTCACTGCATGTTGTGAACATGCCATTAGCTCCTCTTCTATTTCCAATTAATGGAGAACCTTGACCATAGCTATGCGTCATTATATAAAGACTTTATCTTTTGTCCTATAAATGGACACGTTACAGAAATTAAATAAATATAGTGATGTACAGGAATTTATCAGTCCTTTCTAAGGAAACTGAAAAGCTTCCATTACTAGAGGGCAGCTAAAAAACCCAAACAACCAACAACCAAAAATCTCATGCAACCCTCTGCCCAGCTATCAAAGTAATCTTTCTGTTTCTGTAAGAAAGTCTGAACACAGCTGCTAAACTAGTCCAAATACCTAATGAGAATTCAGAGTAGGGAGTTTTAAGGAAGAACTTATTTCAGTTTGTTTCAGGCAATTGGTTTCAGGTGGTAAAATAATAACCTGTGTAGAAGCTTCTGCCAGGGACTTCTCATGGATACAAACACTGTGTTGCTGACACTTTTCCAAATAGATTTTGAATGCTTCAGCATTGGAGCATAGTTCAGCTACACAATCCATTTTTTTGATGATCATATCTAGTAAGGTGTCTCTGCCTGGATTATATTTACTAACAGGCTAGTGACCAAGGTCAACACACAGTGCATCTTTTCTATTTTTATCATAAGTAGGGATTCAGTTGGAGATTTACTCCGAGGAAGTCCAGCCTACTCTCTTTGAAGTGATGTATCCTTACCAGGACATCACAGAAAATTCTGGTATAGACAACTTTAAAAAAAAAGGCACTAAGAAAAATTAAGCTTGAAACCTCAGATTACTTATCAACTTACCAAAGGGCCAGTGTGTTCCAGAATTGGGGAAACTCTGCAGGTGAGAAACGAGGCAAAGCCTCCTTGGCACAGCTGATCTTGCAGCCAACTCTTGCTGCTGCTCTGGGGTTCGGGGTACACACTGTGTGTCTTTGTCATACAGAATAATTCCCTGCTTCCACTGCTGATCCTAAGGCAAGAATCTTCAATTTAATTTTTGATTTTAAAGACAGACTGCAGTCTTTAATATTTTCCCCATATGCATAAGTCACAGGTATGTGTAGTTCTTTACAGACAGCAAGCCCTGTGCTCCCCTCACTTTTAACTTACCCATATATTGTTATTCTAGCAAGTAATTTTAGAAATCCTTCTTGTTAAACAGCAGTGAATGGACCATGTAAAGATTTTCTTTGCCATAAGTAGGTAAGAAACAAACCCAAAACAACAGGCACTTCAGCAAAATGGGTTTGGACACTACTGCCTGAGCTTTTCCTTCCATCCTGATGCTGAAGGCTGCCAGCCGGTCAAGGCAGCAGATAATGGCATAGATGTCCCCGCTTCCTCTGCTTCAGGTTGTGTCCAGGCATATTAGAACAGAGATGCAGCAAAGGTAGGTAGGTAGGTTTGCTCTAACATGACAGGTTGTGAAATAAAATAACTGATATATGGCCTTTGTTCTAGAATGGCATGGGCAAATGGACACATTTGTTTTCTATGCCTTTACTATTGGTAGTGCTTTTTTACGGCATACAAAAGTTCATGTATAACTGGGAGAAAAACAGTGGAATCAGATAATTCTTCCATTGTCTGTGAGCACTGTGCTGGAGAAACAATATGCTTGTTACCAGAAAGTTTTCTTTGCTGGTAACCCTTTGTTTGGACAGGCTAATTTATCGAAACATCATCCATAGCAATTCTTCACATGTTGTTGATCTGAAAAGCCTTTAAATATTTGATGTAGTAAGAAAAAAAACTATGCTCTGACTGACTTCCTGTCATGAAAATTTGTCTAGGAGGTTTTTCTTAGAACCACACACATAAGCTCATCATATATATACATAATATTTTCATAGCATTGAATAATAATGTTATACTTAATTTTTTATTTTTTTTTACTTTTTTTTTTCCTGGAATATGTAAAAATGTTGACAGAATATGATTAATAAGGAATTGAAAGATCTGAAATTTCCAGCAGAACATCTTTTTTTAAAAAAGAAATTATATAAAATAACTTTTGAAAAAAATAATATTTTTTTTAGTCAGTCCAAATATTTGTATTTGTTACTAATGTGTGACTGATTTGGATAATATAGGAGAAATATATTTCTACATGGGAAGTAATTTTAAAGTTTAGAAAAATGAAACTTTTTGTTCTGAAAGTGTTAAACCAGAATATTTTGGCCTTACTGAAAGCTTATTTCTTGAAATTATTTTTTTAAATAAATAAACCTGCCTTACTGAAAGTGCTTTATGCTGATTAAATTGCATTTTTGAACAGAACAAAACAAACAAGCGTTCTGCTGGAAAATATGTTTCCAAATGTAGTGACTCTACATTTGCATGCAGCCTTATCCTAGCTACGATGGCTGTAGTCAGGTCCTTATGTGATTCATTCAGACTGAGTTTTATATTCACTAGCCTAGAATGCCCTCAGACAGTACAGTTTGATGCCAGTTCAAGGGAATTGAATTTCAATCACTAGAAGGTTCATAGAAAGTGATCATAGAAGAGGCACAAACACAACAAACCATTTCTAAAACTGAAGTGAATATTCATCTCCTTTTTTGCAATACTCATTCAACTCTATAAAATATTCACTGTTCATAAATAAATCAGTGCACCTTACAGCTACAAATACATTAACTAAGTTTAGTTTTCTATCACTGGGGCTAATTTTAGAGCTGTATGAAAACAATTAAAATATTTTCACAAAAAATTTGGCTTGTAGATTTCCATTTTGTTGCTGACAATGCCACACCTGCAGAACACACTTTTCTGCTCACTCTGCTTACGGGCTCCCACAATTTTATTAAATTATTAAATGGAAGAAAGTAAGGTAGCTCTTTCACTGCCTTCTTCCTGAGCACTTAAAGGGAGGAAAACAGAGCTGGAAGCAACTGCATTAGGTTTCTAGGACTCCCCTCCTCCTCCCTGCTCAAGTTCCTCCTCCCAGGCCTGACTTAGTGAATGTGACTGCAAAGTTCTGACCCAGGTGTCAACACAAAGTGATTTTCCATAGATTCTCATATGGCAGCAACATGTCACTGGCATCAGGATTTTAATCATTAGTGCTCAATGGGAATATTTTGCTTGTTGATCCACCCAAATAATAAAAAAGAAAATTTAGAGATAAGCACTATGATTTCAGTGGCTTTGTGAAATGAACATGCCAAAGAAAACCAGAAGAAGAAAACTACAAGATTTCAGTCACAAGAAAAAGATTCATCTCCATCTAGCATTAGCAGCAGGACTGATGGAAAAAAGAAGACAAGATACTTCCCGGTGCACACATGGCACTACATACGCAAATGTTATGTTAGGACTGCTCTGCCATTGCGTTCCCAGGGGGTACTGAAGAATATCTGATCCTGACAAGCTATAGAATCCCAAAGTCCTACAAGTCAGTATGATGACTCATTAAATGTGCTACCAAAATTTCTTAAATTCACACACAAGTCTTCTTTTACAGAACTTCCAACTTGCTCCTCCACCGTCGCACGTCTCACTGCTCACAGCTGAAGTGTTACACTATCCAATTTGCAGGCTTACACAGTCAGTCCCTGCACTGAAAACGCCAGAAGAAACATATTCTGTACTCTATAAATCTTATATACTGGCATTGGCCAAAATGGTCTCTCGTTTTTTGTGAATCCCCAGTCTCAAGTAACTCTGGCTGTTTTATCTATTTATGTATTACTTCTTTTATCAAAGGAACTATGATAGAAAGCAATATACATCAAACCTGTAGCTAGCATCTTCAAGTTATGCATAAGTTTATTCAGTTAATGTATTAGGGAATAGAAAGTCTACTCTGAAGCACATACAACAAGCTCTCAGCTAAGTCAGTGAAGAGAAGAAGAAAGACCACCAGAATATTAAAACCTTTGGATACTTCTCTAAGCTATTCTAAGTAGACCTGGGAAATATTGGGATAAATCTTTCCTAACCACATTATTGGGTTAACTGGCTCTACTGAGGGCAAAGTAACCTGGCAGATTTTTACCAGCTGAGAGCCTGTGCCAAAGTTTTGAGATGTTTTTATTCTGGCATGATCCAGTTTTCCTCTGGTATTTGTCTGTTCCTGGCGTATGTCCCCCATTCCTTTTACGAACAATAAATCAAATAAAACATTTAATTCTTCTGAAGTGTCTACCTCTCAATAAATTACTCCTCTATTCTCTTTGAGGCACTGCCGTCTCCTTCACTGACCTCCCTTCCATAGACACTTGAAAAATGCCTTAATATATATCTAAACTTTTCTGTGATCCTCATTTCATTTTTCACCTTTGCTTTCCTCATAATTTTTGGTGAAATTCATTTTCTAATACTTCCAGATCTCTCTCATACCTGAGTGTTTTATACCTCACATATGCCTGTGTCTCAACCTTTAATTACTTTTTCACATCTTTATTTACCCACATTGACCTTTTTTACTTTCTAGTGTATATATTGCTGGATAGGACACGTAACCCTTGGCCATATATTAATTTATCATTGAACATTTTCCATTTCCCTTCTGTGGCCTTTGTACAAAATTCTATTACTTTATTCCATTGGATTTCACCCAACTCTTACCATATGCTTTCAAATTTCTTAGTCTGAATTTCAGCATCTTATCACTAACCATTTAGCTCTGACTTTATTATTAATTATAAAATCTGGATTCCAAATATGTAACCATTTATACATACTGAGATGCACACAAGTTTTCTTTCTGAAAGTCCATAGTGTGTCAGGTTGTGAGTCCTGTCAGTGGAGCTGTACACCTATTCAGACTCACATATAGCTGGAGAAATGAGGTCCTACTGCAATCTGTTTTTTGCCAAGTTTTCCCTGGGCATGTTCTGGAATTCAATCAACACGTAGGATTTATTCATAGGTAAAAAGTGTGTTTAATTAATTTAAATTCCTATTCTGTTCAGGAAAATAGTATTTTTTTATTAGTTAGCTCCTTTTATTTTTGTGAAATATACATACTATCCTCTCAAACACAGCCAAACATTTTATGTCTTTGGATTTCTTTTTAAGTTGTAGAGTTGAACAGTGAGCAGTCATGAGCCGGCTGGCACCATTTCTGTGTTGTTGTTGGATGGATGTAGCCCTTGTGATTGGGCTTCCTAGTATAAGCATTCTGCAGCAGCTGATTTTAAAGGTCTTTTTCCATAAACAGTGGAGCCAGTAAGGCTAAATCAGACTCACAGAGTTCAAGCACAAAGAGTATGAAAACAGCCAAATGAATTTCCTATGAAAATGTAAATGAATAATTAAAGAAAATTATTTGTAACAAGAGTTTTTCTGCATCATCGACAGTCATCAAGGAATTGATCATTTACAGTAGCACTTGTACAAGCAGATTTTTCAGGTTGACTGAAAATGAAACCTTTTTAGTTTCCTGGCCAAAGTGAAAACCAAACAAATACTGTTTCTATTTACTTTATACATATTCTTCCAGTTAGGGGTCTAAGTGTATGAAAGACAGGTACTGTCATTTCCTGGGGCAGAAAAGTCATGAGTAGCAGCTATTTGCTGATTGAGTATTAATACAGAAATAGGTCAGCTGGTTTGGGAGCTGGAGTACCCCTTATCTGGCAGAAAACTTTCTTCTGGGGCAGATTGTGTGTTATTATTGCCCTCAGCTGAAAAAAAACCCTGAAAAACAGCTAAAAAATTCTGAAATTCAGGCTTAAGATGACTGAAACAGGGCATTCAGAAAGCAAGGTACATGGTTCAGGATTTATTTTGTGTAACTTGCTTAGCTTATACCTATTCCCAGTCACAGAACTCAATAGGTTTAGCTTAGGTAGCCTCTGTCTTTGCAATCTTTTTCCCACACCCTTAATTTCTCAATTCTCTCAGCCTGTTGCTTCATCTCAACTCATATGGTCTAAGGTATGCTGCTGCAATCCTGATACAAGAGGAAACCCTCTCTAAGTGGGGCTCCACAGGGTACTTTCACACAGAGAATCATAGAATCAGTTTCGTTGGAAAAGACCTTTTAAGATCATCAAGTCCAACTGTAAATCTAATACTGCCAAGTCTACCACTAAATTATGCCCCTAAGCACCATATGTCTTTTACGTACTTTCAGGGATGGTACCTCAACCATTTCCCCAGGCAGCCTGTTCCAATGGTTGACAACCCTCTCAGTGAAGAAATTTTTCCTTATATCCAACCTAAACCTCCCCTGGTGCAATTTGAGGCCATTTCCTCTTGTCCTACCCCTTGTTACTTGAGAGAAGAGATGGACACCCACCTCGCTACAACCTCCTTTCAGGTAGTTGTAGAGAGTGATAAGGTGTCCCCTCAGTCTCCTTTTCTCCAGGCTAAACAACCCCAGTTCACTCAGCTGCTCCTCATAAGACTTCACCGGTTTCATTTCCCTTCTTTGGACATGCTCCAGTGTCTCAACATGTTTCTTGTAGTGAGGGGCCCAAAACTGAATATAGTACTTGAGGTGCTACTTCACCAGTACCAAGTACAGGACGATCACTTCCTTAGTCCTGCTGGCTACACTGTTTCTGATACAGGCCAGGATGCTATTGGCCTTCTTGGCTACCTTGGCACACTGCTGGCTGACGTTCAGTTGGCTATCAACCAACACCCCTAGGTTTCTTTCCGACAGGGAGCTTTCCAGTCAGTCTTCCCCAAGCCTATAGCATTACATGGAGTTGTTGTGACCTGGAATTTGGCCTTGTTGAATCTCATACAATCAACCTTGGCCCATCAATCCAGCCTGCCCGGATCCCTCTGTAGAGCCTTCCTACCCTCAAGCAGATCAACACTCCTGTCCAGCTTGGTGTCTTATGCAAACTTTCTGAGAGTGCACTCAGTCCCCTCATCCAGATCACTGATACTAAACAGAACTGTCCTTAATACTGAGCCCCATGGAACACCACATGTGACTGGCCGACGAAGTAACACTGGATTTAATTATATGTGTAAAAACTAGCAGAGCTCTGGAAGAATTCAACAGTGGTAGGGCTTATGCAGCAGCAGAGGAAGTTGCAACACCCATATAAGATGTGACACTTCCAGAGGCTTTGGCAGGACTCCTCTCTGTGTATCTGCTACACAGATACAAATGGACAGCACATGCTCCCCTCAGAGCTGTTAGCCACTGTCTTGCTACAATAGATGAAGACAGTTATTGGTCAGAAAGTAACACATCACAACACTTACTCATCAGTTGCAAGGAAACAGTCTCATCATGTGGACTAGGTAGTCTGCACACCTATGTTAAGTATATTTAATGTGATAAGAAGCAGATATGGTCTGAAACATCCACAATACATGGATTCTGAAACAGAGTTTCAAGTAGGATCTTATTTGTGCATTTCAGTGCTTGTTAATCATATTCATTCACATTCCTAGCAGGCATATGGGGAGAGTCTATACAGAAGCCAGCCAAAAGGAAGAAGCAACTAAAATAAACAGATGGGTGGACAGGGAGGAGATAATATTAAGTAGTTAAACACATAATATAGTGTCTGGAGAGAAAAATAAAAGGGCTAAGAAAAATATATCAGGCAAGAACCCTTCTCTCCTTCCTTACAACACACCCGGAGCAAGTGATAAGGGCTCTTGGGGAAAATTGTAGAGTGTCTGTAAACAAATACAGAGATTGTAAAGATGAATATATGGGACATAACAGCACATGCAGAAGGGTCAGATTCCATTTTCTTTTACCCTGGAATAAATAAAAATAACTTTACTGGCTTTCAGTGAGGTTCTTCTAGATTTACACTAGCATAATTGAAAGCAGAATCTGGCCCAGAAAGTGGATTCTTGAATTTAACCAAAACATTATGATGAAGTGAAAAATCAGCAGAGGCTAAAATAGTGATGGATATAAACTCCAGCTGGTCAAATAATGAAAGACAGATTCATTCAAAAAATGAATTTTTTGCTACCAGTAGAGTCATACTCTTCGTTATTCTCCTAATCTCCCATTTAAAAGTTTAGTCATCCAGTCATGGTGAAGAAACAATAGCATGTGAAAACTGTAAATGCATTAAATATTCACCACATGAAACACCTGAACTACACAGGAAAAACTGAAGAATTCATTATCAGTAATCAGTAACATGCAGGGAAAGTAACACGAGGAGACAAAACAATTATTTGCCTGTTTGATTCCTCTATTACTACTCAGACAGTTCTGGTGTGAACATACCCTCAGAAGGTGCAGGACATTGCCAACAAAAGGAGAAAAAGACAGATATTTAGCTCGAGGGTTTAAAATCTGCTTTATGCAGAACACATAACAAAAACACCATAATGTGGATGTTGGAACTTCTCAGTGCTACTGAGACCGGTCAGAGTGATGGTGGCAACAGAAAAGGAGCAAGACTATTTGGCATTGGATTAACTCCATTTCTAGTCCAGCAAAACTCCCTTCCTAGCATATTAGTACAAATCTAGCAATAATACTTGTCACAGAATAATGAAGAACTTTGAAGCACTGGTAACCACAGGACAGAAGCATAAAAAATCCAGTGTCTGGACTGGATCCAACCTGCTTGGTATAATTTGAATTTACAGAATTTCACATTATGTTTTAAATGCATGCCTTTAGTCTGTTGTTGTTACAAATAAGAGGAGATGTTGCTTTACCGGAAACCACTAAGCATTGCCTTCCTGTCTGTCAGAAAGAGAGAAAAAATCTAAGAAGGACATGAAGAGAAACAGAAAAGAGCAAAACAGGCACATCTTGAAAAAATGCTACCACTCACTTAGAGCTTTCTAAGCAATGTTAACTTTGTGGTTGTGCCCATGAAAGCAGAAAGTCTGCATTTTTTGAAAGTGGGCAACATTTGCTGCTTAGAGGAAAGAACGATGCAGCTCTGTTCTCCACTGATCCAAATGGGGCAGATTTTCTGGGCTCTTAGAATCCCAGAAGGTTTTTTTGAGCTTGTGGTGCTTCCCTTTTCAGTCCTGCTGCCTTCCCTTCCATTCCTAACGTCGAGGCAACTATTTTGGACAAAGTGAAAGTTTTACATACAGGTAAACCCCAGTGATTCAGTGAATCAAAAGTTCATCTTTTAGGACTTGAAGAAGACAGAGGAAATACCGTAACTTAAATGAGCAGACACAAAGTCTATCTTTCTAGACTCACTAGGGATAATCCCATATATGTATTTTCTCTGTGAGGTCTTCTGCTCCTCCTTTCCTTCCCCGAAAAAGTATGGATACTCTACGCACTCACCCAAATGTTGCCATCCAGAGCACATAGTTGTAAATACTGGAAACGCAATAGTGTTTTTTTCTTAAATGTAAAAAGAAGTATAAATGAAAGAGAGAAGCTGGGAGGCTTAATTATTGTCTTTCAGAGGTGCAGAAAAGTCTGAGGGGACTCACATTTATGAAGAGACAATGATTTAATTTTGCTGTACTGCATGAGGGGAGTGGAGAGGGAATTCTTTAAAAGAAAATAAAAACATTACTGCTCTGATTTTGCTTGTCTTGGAATTACTTTGGGTTGCTGCTGGGAGCAAGGAAAAAGTATCCAGAGAAGGAGAAAATGGCAATATTAAGCCACGGGGTCTTGTGAAGAGAGAAAAGAGTTTGTAGTGAAGCACAAAGTGTGCTGTGCTCCTCAGACTGGGCTGTGTTAATTTTATGCTAAATCATTGACTTCCTAAAACCGTGACATAGAAATTGGGCTGAATCTTCATGGAGTCTCTGGAAAAACACATTTCATTCTCAGAAGATAGTGTAAGTACAGAGTCACACTGCACCTTTTTTATTATTTCCAAGGTTATGAAGAAAAAAAAAAAATAAATCAGTTATTAGTAGGTAAGAATTTTAAATGATCGAATGTAGGTTTTATTCCCAATTCATAAAAAGCTCCTCTGTCTCTCAGGATTTACCATCAGTAGTCTCCACCTTTTCACTAAGAGCAGTGATATTTTTTTTCTGTTCAGATTAGCTTAATATCTCTTTATTTGTTGCAAAAGAGAAGCTTTTGTAGATTTACAGGCTTACAACCTTACAGGCTGCAAATTACAGTATTTTCCACAAGCCATTCAAAAATGTATTTGGGTGTTTAAAAGATATACCCAGAGCTTTACACTGCCTGCATTATCCCTCAGAAGATGAGCACAATCTCACAGTAAAATCAGGGTTAGATTTAGAAATAAGCATTTTTCATCATTCTTCATACTATATGACAGGTTGTTTCCTGCATTGAAAACATGTATCTGAAAATATCTGACTTATAGATTCCCCCAGGAGTGGTTTTACCATGCTATGCTCTCCATTTTTGGTGGAGATATTGTTGTATTCTGTCCAAAGGGTTCCCATTAACTTGTTATTATGGAGTGAATGCCTCTTCACCCCCAAATGAATGGAATGGATGAGAATCAGGAATTTTATTTTCAAAAAATTTTTACTCACAGATCTGAAGAGTTTCCTCTATATTTTTTTCACAAAAGAGTGATGCTATCCACTACTGGGAAGATTCCCATACTCTGTGTTTGTGTTTAGCTGCCACTTGTAAGAATTATGCAGACACATCAGTAGGAAAAATGCATTTCTTCAATTGTGTTCAGAAAACGTGGGGATAGCTTTTATTATTATTGGTCTAGAAAGCATTACTACTGACTTACAGATGGTCACCTATGCTGGAAGCTTATGAAAGAATCTTAAATTGTGGAAAGATTATTCTAAATTTAGGGAAGCATCAACTCCCTAATGCTAAAGGTGGAGTCATGCTGCTAAACATATTAGTATTTCTTAATTCAAACACCTGTTCTGCCCGAAAGATACATAAAAAAGCTCTTATTTATTGCTTGCATCTCCATTTCAGATTTAATCTCACTATAAATTCATCTCATGTTAATTTATGTGCAAACAAAGACACACACATTTTAAATATCCGAAATGCTGGAAATAAACTTATTTTTAATTTTGTGCTTGTTTTCCATTTGTCAACCAGCAAATGAAAGGACTGAATAAATCATGCACTAATTGCCAGTGGTGCTAAATTTAGTGTGAGATCTGGAATCCTTTTGATCAAAACCGCTGAATATGAAATCGTCCTCAGCTCTCTAGGCAACTTTATCCGCCTTTCTATTCTCCATCTGTCAGTCACCTGGGAATTTGTGAACTATTCCATATGTCAGGCTTGTCAATCACAATGGAATGTGGGAACTATCTGCCTACTGCATAGGAATTCTTGTTAAAAATTAATCTGCATTAAACTAGATGTTCTATATTTTGAATACCGTATTGTTTAGTGTTGCTAAACATTTTTACCTATATAAGGCTAATAAGAAATTATATTTGACATGGTTATTTGGATATGTTTTTGTAAGCATTTTTCATATACTCACAGAATTTTTTTCACTAGCTTTGGAAGACTTGGGAAATGTTGGTTTTATCACCTGTTTCACTGTTTCTGACTTTTCTTGATCAGTTCCTCTGGGTCTGGAATTTTAGATTCTTTTTCTCAGTCCAAAGGCAATTTGTATTTCTAAAGAGGGGGCAAGGAAGTTTGTTGCATCCAGGATGAACTTAGGGGGAAGAAGTAGATTCTCTCCATTTCCCTCCCATATGCTTCGTTAGAACTTGTTGAACGATTGAACCCAGATACTTTAAATGTATATCCTACATTAATAAAGACAAAACAAGGACATGGTCAGTTGTTTAGTTGCTTCACCAAATCATAAGTTGTGGGAGCCTCTATTTTGACTTAAAGAGATATTATTTAAAATTATGTTTGCTTTCCCTGTATTTTCATAAAGAATGATTTAAATACAATTTCTGTTAGAACAGGTGAGCTATGGATGTATTTATTGAATCTTCTGCTAACTAATAAATGTTGTTGGAACACTTCTGCAATTAAAGTTAAATTCACATCATTTTAAGTGGAATTAACTCTAGTCAATTGCAATTTTCTAAAGAAAATTAAAAGCATATCACAGCATCAAATAGCCTTCCCAATAAATAGTCCAGATTCATGGTTGTGTTGTTGCATTACATGCAATTGGGTTTGGTGAGGAAGGAGCATCTCACTGGATAACTCCAAAGGATCCCTCAGTGGCTTGTTTTCATGTTCCGGACCTTCCCCTTATGGTCCTGCTTCTTGTTGACATATTTTCTAGTTAGTCACTCACTTCCACTGGTTGACAAACTCAGGTGGGCTCTGTTTGCTGGGAGCTGAGGTCTCGTTCATGTGAAGTTCACCTGGCTTTTCTTGTGAGGGAACACTCACTGAACGTGCATCTGGAGCAGTGACTCCCATAGTCCACTCGGGGCCAACATGGCACCCATCTCCTTTAGCCACTGCACTGCTACAGTAAAAGTTAGTAATGCTCCTATCCAAATTATCAAAATACTCAAGTTATCACTGACAGAAATCTTAAATTTTGTACTCTTTGCCTTTTCCATTTCTGTGGCAGCAACTTTGCAAAAACATGCCATTTTTTCTTTTAATGTCCTCATTAAAATAATATGTAAAGCTTATACACGTTTAAACCATGAAATGAATACACATATTTCTGTATGACATTTAAAAGCAAAAAAATATCAAAATCAAGTTTCTCCTTTATCTTCAGTATATGGAAGAAATGTTTGAAGATTATTTAAAGGATATTTGCAAGCATAACTTACATAAATTTTTAAAAAGTTATTTATCATATAAAAAACAGATATGTAATGACAAGTGATGTTCCTCAGACTTCTAACACATTCGTTGATAATTCTAAGTTGGGAGCAAAGAAAGATATTTTCCTGCAATGAATGTTAATACAAATCATTTTTCTTATTATCTTCCATCTCAGTATCATTTGTTAAGGCACATATAGAGTGAAATTTACTTTTTACTTTATATTAATTGTGACTCTATTACTACAAAGTTCTTTATTTTTCTATTTCAGGTTTGAGAAAAGTCTTGTATATCTACAAGTCTGACTGTTTCCTCCAACTCTATCAGCTAGTCAAACAAAATTTATAATGTACCTTTACAAACTTTTCATAACTTCTCTTCTGTAGCCTCACTCGGGACCTAAGCACAGTTTTCTTCTTCTGCATGGTTTACTTCCTCCTTCCCATACTTTCTTTTTGGCCCTTAAAATTTTGAATATTTGCACAAACAACACCACCGTGTTTGCAGTCTTCTGAAATTCTGAAACTCTTAGGATGTAGGAACTTCATAGGTATTTCTGAGAAATTTATCAGTGTTTTGTGATTATGTCAGCAATTTGACTAAGTTCTTTCTCTATGGTTAACAGTGTCATATTCTAAGAAGCTGCATACTACTCAAAATAAAATAGTACAATATGTACATAACACTGTAAACAAATGCAATGCCATTGAAAGCCATGTACTATAGACTCAGCTTAAAGGAACAAGTCTTGTCTCAGAAACAAGACTTGGTTCTAAATTCCTCTTTAACTTTTTAAGTTAATCAGGTTTTGTTATTCTTTATTTTTGCTCCTTTTTAACAAGATTAAAGCTCATGGAAGAACTTTGCTTACTATCCATGACTACTTAGATTTTTATTACAACCTCCCAGTTAGGCCTGTACTTAATGGCTTTCTGGAGGAGTAGACACATTTTGTTGCTCAGATAAAAGTCTTTTACTACACTGACTTCAAAGAAGTTTACTAGCCTGGAGGCAAAATATTTTCCCATTCAGAGTCCAAGAACTTTTATATCCATCAGACTGTAGCCATCACAACATTTTGCCACTTCACTTATGCACTACCTTCATGGCTTATTTTTTGTTGCATTAAAAAGTGTGTGCCAGTGGATGCCTCAACCAGATGCTGGTTCAGTTGCTTTTCAGGGAAAAGTAGCAGGAGCAGTTGTACCTTATATTGACTAACAATTACTAGATGGGAAAAGCAATATGAACATAACCAATGATTTTAGGCAGAACTAAAGAAATTAATGCTAAGCACCACTGAGGCATACAGGGAAAAAAGCATGATGCACTAGGTTACTCAATAGCTGCCTTAATTTATAGCTGTCCCAAACCTGTTGATTGGTTTAGGTAGGTGTTCTCAATCTCTGCTTCCAGCCTTCATTTGTAATTCTAGATCGATCTTCAGGACAATTGACAGAGCCTGGAGGCTAGGCTCACGAAGAGCTCAGTCTCACACCACTTGGCAAATATATTTTGAAACATAAACAGTTCTGACATAACGATTGCTACCCTGATATGTTTTTTTCAATTAATTTTTCAGAGAAAAGTAAAAAATAAACTAATTTCTTTTCAAAAGTTTACTTTTGATTGCTAAATATTTTAAACTCTTAAAGCAGTACTTTCTGTTGTGTTATGGTAATGCTTTCAATATTTTTCATTGAGAGAGCACTCCAAACCATGCCTCAAATCAATGCATTATAGTGGGTAAGAAGGTGAGTATGTAGGAAAATGGAATGATCTAAAGGTGAGCAAAAGCAGATGTCCTTTTCTAAATAAAAAGCTGTGTAGTCCTGTGACTGTGCTGAAAACTTGCAGCAAAGTAACATAAACTGCAGGGGAAGTAGAGAGCAAGTCATGTTTGAGCAACATCTTCCTTCAGTGTGCTGCCTCTGATCCTGAGCACAGCATATTTTCATCTTGACTCTTAGTTGCAAGAGTTGGTTGAGGAAAGACACTTAATGGTGAGAAAGGCATAATCTTTACTGTTCTGAGAGATACCACAAGATCTGAAGGTTCTATTTAGAAAAGACATGAGGAAATGAGAGAAATTAAAGGTGCTATGTATGATTTTATGAAAGAGTTATTCTTCCTGTTCCTTACAGTAGAACATTTTCTATGGTGTCTGCATTTCTACATCTGTATGTTTTGGATGTAGCAAATTATCCATGAAACTACTGATTTAACATGAATTACTAGAAACACAGATATATGACATTACAGCTGTTAATATATTTTCCTTTGATTGTGATTAGCCAAAACAAATAATGTTATAAAAAGGAAAAAAGATATTATCTACCTGTAGAAAATGAGAAAGATGACCTAGGTAGAAAGATCACACATCTTCCTAAGTTTATATCCAAGAATATAATGTTCTTCATGTCAATTTGTTTCTTCCACCTATACAGAATACATATTAATTCTGCACTGTGGAAAAGAATGTTACCTATATTGAAGCCACAGGGCCTATCCAGTCATTTTATCAGGACATTGGGATGCTAAAAGAAGCAGCTGGCAATTAATGAGGTGGTGCACTTTGTTTTTTCCTTACTTTTTTGTTTTCTTTTCTTTCTCTTCTTGTCCTTGCTTATTAGAACAGCTGGAAATAATAATAATAATAATACCCCCTCCCCAAAATATGAATTACTGAATGTATTTCTTCCTGATTTGTAATCCCACTATATTGTAATCATAAGGGAAATTCAGCATTTAACAAGCGACCATCATATTTCTTCTGGATATTTAGCTGAGCTGTGGATAAGCACAGACACACCACACACTCACACAAACCAGTTAATATTAAAAGCTAGCCATTGCCAAACAGTGTAGTGTTGACCATGAAAATGTAAATTCTGAGAATAAGGGAAAATCATGATTAGTCTTGTTCTATTTTTGGTGACCTGTGTATTCCAAAATACAGTAGTATTAAATTTTTAAACAGTTTTTTTCCCCCTTTTTTTTGCTGCCCAAGGATGAGCTAAGCCTTCTGCTATTGCCTAGCATAAATCCCTTTCTGCTTCTTTCCGTGAATTCCAGCAATGAGTAAGTGTCACTTCAGCTCCTGGCTGAGCACAACTGATTGGCAGAAAGGTCTCTCCCAGAGACCACATGAAGATACACTTCAGTACGAGAACTCAGCAGTGATACTGAGCTTTCTTACTCTGAGACATCTTCAAATAAAAATGAGTAGATGCTTAACATGCTTCCTTAACTGCTCTTGCCTTCCACTTGAGACTGCATCTTGTGACCTCACTGCTGTGGAGATTTTCAGATCACAGCTACTCATAGTCAATCCTCAGCCCAATGCCAGAGACAGTCCTTGCTGTCTGTTCAAAGTATTATGGTAGAGAAAAAGATCTGAGCAGTTCTTGCCTTCTCCAATTTTAAGCAGTGGACTCTGGCTCATATTACATAATTTGTGAGATGTGTTTCTTCATCCGTAAAAAAACTGAAAAAGAGGCTTTTCTCTTAGCGAAATATCCAGACATGAATCTGACTTATAGTTGTTTTTATCTATTTATTTATTTATCTGTTTTGGGGGCAAGTTATTTTGTCTTTTTGAAAAAACAGTGGAAGAACACCAAAGCAGTAGTTTGAAAAATGTTGCGATGTATAAACAGCACTGCTGAGAGCAGAACACGGGCTTTGTTGTGTTATCACACAGAAGATCCAACAATATACTACAGATCCATATTATCAACTGAAATGGAAAAGAAAAACAGTTCAACAAGAGTGCTTCTTAGGAAAACTACCCAATTTACTTGTGTGTGTCTCAAGGCCAAAGCATCTTATCTTTGCACAAATCATTCTACTGTAGTGAGCAACAGCAATACTTTTTCAAGTGATTTTCCATTGTGTGTCATAACAGGCTTTCTACTGATGTTGCCAAAAAAGCCTCTACTGTGATTTTAAACTAGAAAGGGGTACACAGTTTTTATTCTAGAAGAAAAAAAGTAATATACCAGATATATTTTCAGCATTAAGCTCATAGAACCTGGGCAAATGTGTTTTCCGTATTGGCAATAACGTTTTTTATTCTTTTGCCGCAAGGGTGACCCTTTTATTGCACTGGATTTTGGACTTCTGAGAGTACTTTTAGCAGTTTGAGACCAAATCTTCCCTCCCCAACAGAAGAAAAGTATTCAGCCAATAATGATCACTTTTTATTTTGTAACCATTACTCGGTTACTCTAGCCAATGCACAGCTATTGGCTCAAGTATATAAGACCAATTAAAACAAGAACACTGGCAAGAAAACATAATAATACTTCTTTCAATTTATTAGTTACGGTAAATGGCTTACAACAAACCAAAAAGCTACTAACAGATTCTGAGACGGATGCATTGCTTCTGTACTGTAGATAATTAAGTGTTTTGGTGGGAATTTGTTCATAGGACTGATATACAATTAGACAAATTTGTTCACATATCATGTTTCATTGAAGTCTGTATGAGTCTTCTATGCTTGACAATGGGTCCTGATCCTAGATGCTTTTATGCCTGATTAATTGTCAATATTAGGCAGGAGTTTGCTCATTAGCTCCTAGCAGGGCACATCTCAAATTGCAGTGAGCTCCATTTAGAGATGATATGCCAACTGCTAATAAAGTGCATGGATTGTGTGTGTGAATCTCAGTTAGCTGACTATACACATCTACATATATACATACATTTATTATGCATGTATACGCAAACACGTATACATACATGTGTGTGTATTTGTGTATATATACATACACATATATATGCATACATGTATTATGCATGTATACACACGCATGTATACATACGTGTGTGTGTGTGTGTGTGTGTGTGTGTGTGTGTGTGTGTATACACACACACACATGCACGTGTCAGCTCCCTGGAAGAATGAAATAAATACAAATTATTCCCCTGTATACAAGTTGTGGCTGCAAGTGCTGTTAACTTATTCAGGGTTCCCTAGTGAATAAAAAAATCCCAACATAAATTTACTGTATATTATTCATGCTACATTTTAAGTTTTCAATCTGCCATGTCAACTGCTTTAAATCATATCTAAACCAACGTGCTAAACAGACATCACTTTTAAACAAAAGGAAGGAAATGAAAGAACATCTTTTTGTACAACAGACATTTGTTTTATGTATTCATTTTCCAAGGACTTCATTTCTTGATCAAGAGATATAGAAGGTTGACAGAGAAGCAACTGATAACTCAAACTATTTTTTCCAGATCAGTTTTACCTCCTAACTAGGAATATTGCTATGCTCAACAATTCAGTCTCAGTGATAAAACTTGATAAACCCAATCATAAAGTTCTTATCATGTCTAAAAGGTAAATATACTTTATTAACATAATTGTTTCTGCTCCTAGATTTTGAAATCTCTCCTGATAGTTGAAGATGAAGTTTGTATGACATTATTAGTAATAGTCTTTGGCCAACAAGCTCATGGGAAACAATAATAAGTTACAAAAATGAATCAGCAAACTTCCTATAATAAAAGATTATGTGTGCTGAGCACTAGAGAAAGTAACACTGGAAAAGTAAAAAACAACAAAACAAACATAGCCTATTTCAGTCTCGTGTGAAGAGAATAAAGGTGTGGAAGTAGCAGTAAGGGCCATTCTTTAAGCATAAAGCAGTGAGCTAAAGCCATGATCTAGCTGCTTTCATTCTTCATGAGACGATGCTGCCTCCACATTCTCCAATGATGTAACTACATTTCAGAGGTGACAATTAGATACTTGTGTCAGGAGGTCTTCTGCAGAAATAAGACTAAAGAGTTGGTACTCACAGTGCTCAAATATGAGAAGGGATTGTTTGCGTATTTTTTCAAGGAATTCCACTAAGAACCAAAGGTTACTAAATTAAATCAATAAAACACTTAATCCTTGGATTAACTGAAAAGAAATACAGAAATATGAATATAAATAGCTACATAGAACTCTATTGGGAAGTCCGTGAAAAGAAAGAAACAAATGTAAGGAAACAGCCTTTCAAACACCCAGAAAAGGAATAAATTTGCTTTGATTTGTTTTTACAGTATTTGTCAAATGTTGTCTTCCAGTATCACCAAGAATAGGGCATTGACTCACATTTCAGTAATTTCACTTAAAAACCCCCAAACTATATTGATAACTGCATGAGCAGTTAATGACACATTTCAAAATCTATAACAGTCCTCACATGCTAACATGAGATCAAGCATGATTAGAATATGGATCTATCAAAGAGGGGACACTAATGGGTTACTCAGACTTTTCCTGAAGCAAGCAACTGTGCCAGGATTGATTACCAGGTAGGACTCATCACATTTTGGAATAAGGAAAGTACTATGGTTACCTCCAAAACTGAAGCAGTTCCCAGAAAATAATTTCTCAAGATGATTAAGTTTGAGTAAATCTAATCCCAATTAACATTTCTTAATTTATAATGGCTATTTCTTTGCTTCAGACTCTAACCTCTTCAGCTCCTACCACACTGAATGAATGTATTTGGGTGTAATACACAAATACAATGTTTGGGTTTTGACTTTATAGCCAAAATCTTTTCTGATCATCTTTGAAGAACAGAGGAAGGCATTTTGGTGACAACCAGAGAAAACATGCCTGGATCAGAGACTCACAAGTCTTCAGTGGTCCACACTAAGAACTGATGAGTCAAGATACAGCTTTGGTAAAAATAGAGGGAGATCAGGTCACATCTTCTGAGGAGCAAGCTACAGAGTAGTGGAAGTCTCATAAATTAAGATCTTTACAGACCATAAAAAATCTGGCATCTAAGAGATTGCTAAAACTTCATTTGAAGTTTAATCTAAGGATTAATCTAAAACTGTGACTAACACACTTTGGAGACTTGCTGTTATGCCAGTTGTATTAAAGCATATGCTAAAATTGACATGATCAAGAATATGTCTAAATACTGCATTATTAGATGTTGGTCACTGCTGAGAAAGCATGTGTGCAGGCAATGGACTAATCACTGACACATTTTCACACTCCATGGTTTGCTATAAAGCAGAATAGGTTTCTGTGTTAAAGGAACTATCTCCAGTAATCCCCAAATTCGATTAATCATTCATCATACTTAGCCCTGTTTCAGAACAAAAGCTTTTATAAGGATATACTTGCACCCAGTTTCCTGGTTCTAGGGCTGCAAGATCAGACCATGTATGTCATTATTGTCATTACATGATGGTCATTACAACATAAGGAAAAAGAAATATTCTCACAAATTCTTCAGGCAAAGAATAAAGTCTTGAACAAGAGAGAGACAAAACATTAACCCTAAACCTGAGGCTGCTTCAAAAAGCCTTTAGAGAAAAGAAGGATAAGTTCAAAAGAAGAATGAGTTCTCTCAATCTTGGCTGGTGGTAAAATAAGCCTAAGCGCAACTCTTTGCATGATCAACACCGAAGGACACTTAAAAAAAAAGAAGTGGCAAGGGTCAAGACTAGCTGGGTCTTTCATCTTCATCCCTGATCTTCTCCATTGATTTTCCCATTTGAAATACCTACTGCAGGATAATGACTGGTCCCCTAGACGCATGAATGATTTTAAGATGTGAAGGGTGCTGCTCCTCACCTTCCTCTTAAAGAAGAAAAAAAAAGTCAAAAGTTTTTGAATCAGCTGACTTGTTGACAGCAAACATGATATTTGGATTACGAACACATCAGAGAAACACATTAGTGAGTTTTGCCTTAAGTAATGTGTAAGATAAATACATAATCATACAGCACTGGAATATATACCACTCCGATTTCCAGAAGAGTGAAGCTTTAAGTATCAAGTGCTAGTTGAAACAAGCTGATGGTTCGTGCTAAACATGAGCAGCTGGCCACTAACTGCAATGCAAGCTCCAATATAACCAGCTGTATTTGCTCAGCTCGCGTGTAAGATTCTGATCAGGAAAACTTTCCCATTTAAAGTACATCTAAATGGACCCTGAGGAGACAGAAAGAAACAAAAACTGAAAACGGAGAAAAATTGATACAATAAGCATGAGCTTCTCTCCCGCTCCAAGCAGACACACTTTTCTGATGTGTGAGTGTCCCTGCTGATAGGAACCTCAGCTGGCCACATAAAAGGCTGGAAGGTACTGATGCAAGATCATTGCTGATAAATGCCTTTGCCTTAAAAAAACGTATTTGTTATTGCTGAATACTCCTAGTTAATCATGTTTCCAGAGTGCCTGAGTACAGCAAAAACAGCAGACCATCTCAATGCCTACTAAAATTTAAGTAACATTTATTATACATTTCAAGACCAATATTTTCTGTCCACTTAAGTGAATAAGAAGGATTAGCTGCTACTAATAACATTTTTTCCCCAAACTAAAAGACATTGGAAGAAAGAGGAAGAAGAAAACCAATGCAAGTGTTGAAGTTAATTCTGTGATTGAGCTTATAAAAATGTTCAAACAGTTATGACAGTCTATGCACAAGATGTCAAATACTGTGTTTCATGTCAAGAGGGGTCTACAAAGAATCGTTTTACAAAAAGCTTGTTCAGAAACTAGAGATGGCCAACTGTTACATGTCTTCTTCAAAAATAAGTGATTTGCCAAAAAATATTTTTGTAAGGAAAAAATAAAATCAACAATAGTTAGATTAAGAAAGCTCAGTCAGGAACTGATATAAGTTATGCTGGCCAAAAGGTTAAACAACTCTCTTCCATTGTAACTGGAAATTGAAACTAAAATCAGAACAATAATTTCCTGGTAGGAAGAGAGGGAATTTAGACCAACTCAGGTAGGAAAAAACCTCTCAGAGTGGCTTAAATAAAATGTCACCTACAACATCATTAGAAGCGTAGCTGACAACATTTTCATGATTTATTAACTTTGACATGGCAATGGTTGCTCATTCAAAGACAGGTTGCATAATCAAAATACCCACAGCACATTTTCACTCTGGAGGCTTCCAGAATTCATTTACTTTGATTCTCAAGTAATTTTCACTTTTTCACTTCTCGGGTCATAGATACAAGTGGGCAGGATAAGTCTACAATGTTTTCTCATAGGGTGTTATGTCTGGAATGTCTCTGCTTCTGGGAAGGAGGTTAATGAATCAGAAAAGAGAGACTGAACTCAGTTATAGGGGTAACTGAAAGGGGAACATCATTCCAAAACCCATTCTCCATCTAAAATGCTTGGGTATTTTAATTTCTCAATGTTACCAGCTGCACTTTTGCACTGTAAAGTTATTTTTAAGACAAAGCAGAAGATAAAATTATAAGATAAATGCTAAAATTAAAACAAGGAAGCCCTAGAAATCTACTAAGAAACTCAATTGTTAAGAGTCTTCCTTGTAGTATTGACAAGTAAACGGTTCCCAGTAAGTTTGCCAAACTGCTCATATGCTTTCTTTCAGGTAAATAAAGCCTTCCCCAGTGTTAATTGCAAAGTACTGTACACAGGTATACTCAGGCATATTTCGTCCTCCTTTCCACATCCATTGCTGTATGCTTTTGTAGCTCAAGCACAGTGAGGGGAAGTCCAATAGGTCTATCAGATGTGAAACCACGCTTCCAAATTCCAGAAAAGGCACTGAAGAGAAGCAAAAATTTGTCAGTAGAAATTTTGACTGAGTCATGATGAACTCCGAGTATATTGTATACAAATCCTTTGACTTCTCCAGAGTTTCTTTGGTTTTACTCTTGTTGGAGCTAAGCAGAATAAAACTATCATTTTTTTTTTTTCTCCAATTACTTATGCTGCATTGTCTACTTTGACAAGAAGTGTGCTTCCCAAAGTAGAATTCTCCTTTGCATTTTTTCCATTCTTCAATTACACAAAATTGAACATTTTCTGAAGAGTCTACATATTTATGCTGGATCTAGTTGAATGGTCTCAACACATCTGCATAGACAGAGAAAACTAATTTCAATGGTAATAAAGATATTCTCTCTTTCTTTCTCTCCAAAACCATCCTAGGAAGCTGAATTATAAGTTTATATATAACTTTATTATAAGTTTTATTTTGAAAGTATGAAATCAGGAAAGAAATAATCAGAATAAGCTGTGAAAGTCTACCTTTGTCACTTAACAAGAAAATAAGGAAAGATAGGAATAAACTAATGTACATTATGTCATGACCTCCTCTTTGTTTTAATCTTATATATGTAGAGGCAGAAACAGTATCTATCCATCCTCAGAATTTCCTGCTGCAAAATGAATATAGTAAAATTGCAAAGATCTGTAGCAATGAGAAAAATCCTGGATGCAAATTCCAGTGGCTGATTTACAATCAATAGATACCTTTTCCATTTGTTTTTCAGATTTTATTTATCCTCTTTCCCATAACTTTTACCACGTGCAGCTTTCTTTCATTTCTTTATAAAGAGAGTCACTTGAGGTGAACCAGACCCTTAGCTAATATCCTACCCTGGGAATAGCACGGTGCAGTATTTCCTTGGAGACCACCGAGAGGACCATGGTTCTGGGAGTCATGTCAGGGATCAGCTTGGACACTCTGCTTCTCTTGCTGTGCTGGGCTCAGTCAGCAGAGATGCTGCCATGCTGGCAAGGCCACAGACTCACCTTTTCCCATGTCTTTTTCCCTGTGTCACCCTGACATGATGGGAATTGCATGGAGGCTGCTGCCCATTTGCAGAAATTGCAGCCAAACTAGCACTCAGCAGTTACTCGCTCAAGTCACTTAATCATACTGACTAGTGGAAGGGGCAGACAATAGTCTGAAATTTAAGGAGTAGCTGTCAAAAGAAGGAGGTCAAAAGCATCCATTTTCCCAAAACAGTGGCACAAGGATACAAAGGATGTTAATCTGCATGTGAGGTGCACTATGTCCTTAAGTTCTTCCAACATACAGACCACATGTTGTTACCACTGGCAGCGTCTCTTCTCAATGCCACCTACGTCATATCCCACAGGCATCCTAATAGTTTTCATAAGGAATACTATTTCAGGAAGATATTTAATATACTTAACTTATGAATTAACAGATTTTTCCTTTGAGAAGCAAGCATAAGTAAGCAGCCCTGTATGCCACTTTGCATAGAAAACCATGGATGTTCTGGAAACAGAACTTGATATTCACTGGCCACAGAGCAGTGTAGCAACACCTGTTTTGACACCTTGTGAGAGGAAAGGCAACCACTCAGTGCTGGTTCTTCTCTTCTAACTTCATCTAACCCAGATGAGTAAAAAACTAGCTGTTAACTACTGCAAAGCAGCTGCTTGAAGTCTCTGAAACAATGTGGTGGCTTCATTGCATGTCAGAGAGGCTGCACAGCTCTGTATTCCAGCTTTGCTGTGAAGGCTGTGTGCTGGGGAGAACTAACTCCAAAGACCACAAAAATGGCTTTTCAAAGTCACAATTCATGCACACTAACTAGGAAATGTAGGACACATTCTCATCTTCTAAAGGACTTCAGTGTCAAGGCATGCTGATCTTTGACCTCTCTCAATTTGTAAATTAACTGTTGGTTTTTGTTTTCCTAAGGTTCCTTTAGGTCATTCAGGGAATGCAAGGATCTAGTCCAGAGAATAAGTTGTTAATGGTAGTAGCAAACAGATATAGATAATGAAGCTTTGTGACAAGGTTACTATTTTCAGGACTAACTTCAAAGCCCATTAAATCTCAAAACATTTATTTTTTCTTTCAGACACATACATGAGTATACACACACACACAATACACACACATGAACAGAGAAAGAAGGCTATCCAAACTGTAATGAAATTTGGCTATTTCTTTTCAAGCTAAAAAAGATTTTTTTTTTTTTTTTGTTATGTTTAGATACCTATTTGAACCTCAGAGAGAGCTGATAATCCGTAGTTACATAGAGTTTGTGGTCCCAACTTCCTTAAGAACATTCAAGTAGCCTACTAAAGTCGCTGCACTTTCTGGCTGTTGTTTATTTGTAAAGACCAGAAACACAGGTGTTTCTGAAAGAAACTCTTTTTTCCTCTGCTAGGTATGTTTCCCTGAATGCTTTTAATGTCATATGTTTAGGGATAGAGATGCTCTACAGGGATAACACATGTTATATGACAGGAGACAAGGTGACATTAAGCTGCCTTATTTTCTTCATATCAAATAAACACGATTATTGCATAAAATTGATCTTAGGACACTTTTAGTGCTTGATCAGTGCGGTCTTTTAGGATTTCAAAGGAGTCTGCTCAGATCCCATAAATAATGTTTTATTTTTTTAATCTAAGTTATTTTCCAGCTGCATTCTTCTGTGTCTGTCACTGTTCAAATGTCTTATTTAGAGAGCTAAGGAAATGATAGCTCATCACAAAGGCAGTCCTGTATGTCATTTTGTTTTCCTGTCATAGATTATTTTATTGTGTTCCTCACCTACTTTCAGGCAAACTTTGCTACAGTTCACACAGTGCTAACCACAGATTTCTGCAAAAATATTTTTGATCCTTCTTCATGCAAATGGATAAGTATTAATTTCATGCTCCTTTTTAGAATTTAATAATGTTACTCTTGCATGTCAGTTTTAATTTAGAATTTACCTTATGCATATATATAAATATTTTGTGAGCTTGAGACCAAACTCTATCCTTATCTGTAAAAATGAAAAAAACATCAAAGAACACAAAATGGTCCTTACTGACAAAGAATTTCTGAAATAAGCTGCAGCTTTGCGTATTGACTTTTAATCACTAACAATAGTATGTGTAAGATAATTCAGCCTTTACAACCAGTACAGAAAGCTGAATCTGTCTCTTTTTCAGTGTTAAGCAATACATGAAACCCACCTGGGGATCCTGGGAAAGCCCATTCAACACTCACTTTCAGCTTCGTTTTGTTTTTCTCCTCCCACTGCCCAGCCTACATGAACTCTGAAGGACATACAATCCTTCTCATTTTCCCACCTGTAATGAAGTATAGCGGAGCAAAAGCCCTGCTAGAAGAACTCAGTTACAAATGGTCTCTTAAGCCATTACAGCTGCAGCAGTCACATAAATTGGCTGTATGTACTATGTTGTTCCACTTTAAATACACTCTACCTTTAGAGGTTAGTCTTTAAGCTATTTTCTGTTGCAATAGGCACATTAGGTTGAACAGATCTAGCTAAACACAAACAAGGCAAAAATAAAGTGTGTGAACCTGTGCCTTGAGGAAAAGACGCCCTGCCTTTTCCAAGGATGCCAGAGAATGAGCATTTTTGACAATATTTATATAAGCTGGGTTTTCAACTCTACCTTGGACCTCCAGTGTACAACGATTCTACACATACACACCCACACTGTACACACATTGGCATATGGTATTTACAGTACACCTTCCATATTATCATATAACTTTCTTATTTCCCACTATGAAACACAGAGAAAATTTATGCTGCGTTGCATCCATTATGTTGTGTTCAAGTGAACTTTACTACATACAAAGTTTCAAGAGCAGGTCTGTGTGAATCATTAACTTTTCAAAAAGCACCAGTTCCCTTCTGTCACTAATGACATGCATAACAGTTTAATGTAATGCTACTTTTAATTATCCGAGCCCTTTCTTTTAAATATCAAATTTCTCTCTCTAAATTGTCCTGAGTTCTCTTTACAGTCTCATCTGTCACTGTAAATGTCATCACTTTATTCCTCCTTTGGATGCAGTGACAGGCCCACTCTTATCCCAAGCTTTATCTCTTTTTCCATCCTTTATTGTACTACAAAGATCCCTCTTTCATAGTTTACGGCTGTATCCGCTTTCCACACGTGGCAAATGATTGCCTCGGTAAAGGTATTTTCTGTTTCAATCTTGCATTTTCCCAAGGGAGAACAAAAGGGACAAGCTTTCTGGAGTTGGTTTCACTGAGAAAATTGTTTAGAATTGCCTCATTCCTCAACAGATTAACGAATGCATACAATCCCGGCTTAAGTGCTATTGTACAGCACAATTTGTCCATTATACTTTGTCCTTTCCATTTAAAAAAACCCCTCACCAATTAAAGTAATACAGCCTTCCAATACCTGCTCCCAATTAAATCTGAGCTGTATTACCTGCCTTGATGCAGCTGGTCACAGATTCCTACCACTTACTAGCATTCATTAGCCCTATTCATTATAAAGGGCTGGTGGCAGGAATTCAAGCTACCGGCTTTATTCAGGGGCCATCAAAATTATCAGCTTTCAGCACAAGGCCCCAATAAGAAGAGGATTAAGCGAAGGGAGAAGGAATTCATACAGTAGCAAAATTTCATTGTTTATACTTTGCTCATGTGTCTTCTAGCCCAGTGCATCAGGAGTATCCAGTGGGTGTACAAAAGAAGACAGCTGGTCACAATTGGAAGAAAGCTTTTTCCTCATTTGTTTTCAGCATAGCTCTGAATTTTGTTTTCCTGTGCCTCTTACCTCCCAGCCTCATTACTCCAAAAGGTAGCTTATATTCTGATCTGGAGTCTACTTACAGATGTGATCATTAACCACTTAAGGTCTACTGCTGCAGAATGTCTCAGCACAGTTTAAAGTCATTGTTTCACTTACTGAGATGAAAAAACCCTAATTTTACTGGAGATATGAATAACTGTCAAATTGCTGAGGTCTCACCACCCAGTATGATGGGGCTTTTCAAGGCACGTCGTGCTCCTGAGATGGTCTGCTAGATGATTGCGTGCAGTGAGGCTGGTTGTGTTGCAGGAAAAAATAATCTACTGCTTTTAAGCAGTTTAAGTGTCAATGCCCGCTCTGTAATCAGAACGTCTGGGATTTACTGGATGATGGTGGTAGTAAGACAAGCAGCCACATTATAAGCTTTGGGGCTATCACAAGTTGAGGAATTTCAGAGTAGAAGGGGAGAATTACTCTCACCTGATACTGGGAGGTGGCACAAAGCTGTTGTGCTCCAGCTATGCCTACTCCAAAGATGACTGTGGTCATGTTGTGGTCCACTACTGGTCAGTTTAAGAATGGTGTAAGCAGGAATATTAAAAAGAGAGGGAAAACAATAATATTACTTGTGAATGTTGTGAATGGAGAGGCTTGAAAAACTCAATCTGACCAATTTTTGGACCAATTTTAAACTAATTCTTTAGTGCAAACACTCATGTCTTATCAAGGATCAGCAACATATGTATATCCATAGCATTTTTTAAGGTGGTGGAAGATGTATATTAGTGTTTTCCTCTCAATTAACTTCTAGGCAATTTTCCCAGCTAAATACATAACATCTTTGGCAGCATGCCAACCAAAACCTTAAGACCCAACACTAAATTTTGTACTTATACAGGCAGCTTAGATTTTCATGCCGTGAACTGGAAGAATGCCAGTAACTCCCACCATAAACCTAGCAGTAGGAACACTATATATTTTTTTTATCAAGAAACTCTACTTTACTTTTCCAATACCACTTGAAAACTGCACCATTTTAATGTTCCTTTAGCACAAAATAAAAGAAAGATTTAACCTGCTATTAAATTAAGCCAATTAGCCATTTATTTCATGTAACCTTACACTTCTGATGGCATTAAATCAAACACACCAACATGTGGAGTTTTTTTTTTTTTTTTTTTTTTTTTTTGTAAGTTATGGTAATTACACACTACACGCTAGACAATAAATTTCTTGCTAGCCTTTTGCCCTGTTCTTTCTCCCTGGAAGAAGATTATTAGAACAGAAATGTTTCCAGATCCCTCCTTGTATGCCTCCTATAACACTATATTGGAAGAAAACAGAATATTTATGCACTTAAAAAGAAAAAAAACCCAACAAAACAAACCAGAGAAAAAGGCGGGGGGCCGGGGGGGGGGAGAAAAAGAAGGAAAAAAGAAAATAAGGTAAAATATTTCCAAAGGGCTGTTTTCCAGGCATGATAAACCAAACTGCTGGTGAAATTGGACTCTATTTACTGTTCCTGTCATTTGACACAGGCCACATACCAGAGGCCACTGTTTGCTGGATGCTATACCTTTATCCAATTTTTTTTTTAGGGGTGGGGAGAAAAAAAAACTCAGTTCAAGCAAAGTCTTGTGATAATTCGGAATCAGAATCCTCAAATCTCTCTGTGTCACATCCATAAAGAGAGAAACCCAAGATCCACATGTGGCACACCTGCCCCACTATTGCCCCTGAAGCAGGACCTTCCCTGATGCCCCAGCCCTCCCTTGCCCCCTGGGCAATGTCTTTATAGCCCAGCAATACCTGTGCCACTGCCTTGTGCTTGCCAGTAGGCCCCTTCATATGCTGGTGCCATGTCCCATTTTCAGACTGATGTTGAAGCGGGTTTCTCTCAGAGCAGAGGGCAGAGTTGCTCCAGGACCACAGCTGATCCCAGCCCATGCTGGGGGCCTGTTGGCAGCACCTGCATGATGCCTGTTCAGTGCCCTCTGAGAGGGAACAGGGGCAGATCCTCCATCACCAAGCAGCATCTCTGCTGCACACCGTGCCTGCGCTGAACCCTGGCAAGAAGACTGTCAGCAGCATATTGGATATCCCCATGAAGCAGAGAGAGTGCCCTCCTTGGTTCTGTTTAGATATCTTCCATGGGGCTTACTTTCAAGGATGTCTCTGCCTTCTGACCCTGCTGCAGATGGTGGAACTGTTGCCTTGGCAGGCTGCCACTCACGTCCAGTTTCCAGCCTCACGTTCTCTTCCCTTTACAACGTGGGTAACCCTGCTCGCAATTTCTCCTTCTTCCTTTTTTTTAATAAAAAAATTTTAAAAAATTATCTTCTCTTCTAGTTCCCTGAGTTCCCTGGCAGGAACAGCAATTTGGCTCCAGAAACTTGTTAGGTATTTGTCACTGAAGATTTTATTCTTCCTTCCATAAAGTTCATTCGTGATGATGAAACTAATGGAACACACTGAGAAGCATCATGATATTCTAGCTAAAGGCAGCCAAAAGAATGGCTGAAGCATCTTTTCCTTTTTTTTTTTTTTTTTTTTTTCCCCTGGCTGTCAGTGTTTTAATTTCTCAATTAACTTCACTTGCAACCTTACTAAGCACTAACAATCTTTTGAATCTTATGTGGATTTTAAATATGAAGAGCTTTGTTATCTTCACAGACTTTCAAAGATAGATTGATAAACTGTAAATAGTACGAATTTGATATGGCAGCTTGAATTCATATATCTAGAAGACTTTTTGAATAAATTACTTCCAATCTATTGTCTGTTATTAACTCTTCAGGAATCACAAAATGTTCAGCAATGTGAAATATGAACAGTTCATCTGAAAATACATAGCCAGTACTGTTTAATTAAAATTCAGTACTGGAGAAGTTCAATCCTTTGCATTTTGTTTCCTCTCTCTGATGAAACTTCTGCACCTCAATTCCTTACTTCACCTTTATAAAATTCTTGTGTTTCTAACACATACCTTCTGCAGTTCTGGATTTCCATCCCTTCATATTCAAAGGTAAGTGTTTAAAATTTTAACTTATGTAATACTTAGAATCACATCTTTGATACAGAATTCCACCGTGCTCTAAGACCCTCAGTTTTGGACTACAGAGACCCAGACCAAGATTCCAGTTTCCTGGTTTCTTCCTAAGAGGCCTGAAGTGGGGAGGGAAGGAAATGACAAGGTTACAAGCTGCCACATCTTTGGATGATGGAGGAATTCAGGGAGAGCCCTTGAGGAAAGTGTCATAGAGTCTGACCCCCAAATTCAGACACAAAAGGGGAGATGTGTTTGCACATATGTTCTGCTGCTCTGAGATGCACAGTTGCAGACCATACTATTTCCACCTTTCTTAGGATTTTCATTTAATCCTGTAAAAACAAGACTTGGAACATTCAAGAGAAGGGAGTTTTTGAGCAGAGGATAGATATCAGAATTTCCTCAAAGGAGAATGAAAACCCTCATTGTGCGGTAACCCTGTCCCTGATTCCTATTACTCAGAGTGTTTGACGCTGTTGTATCTAGATCTCTAGCAGCTAAATGTACCCAAGTAACTCAAAACATTCTTGTCTTTTAGCTAAACAGACTTCTCTCCCAGTTTGGCCTACGGCAACTACTCTGCCTCTGCTAGATCATCTTTTCCAGACACTGGGCTCTTCTGGTGAGGTTGAAGTCAACGCCAAATACATGTGTGTCAGCTACATCTTTGCAGCACATAGGTCTGTGCCATAATTGCCTCTGTTTAGATTACTCCTGGATCCACAAAACACTGGGTAAACTAGTGAGAATTTCCTATCTCTCCTTCCTATTTATTTATAATTTGTGGGAGAAAGAGAAAAAAAAAAAGAGAAAGAACAAAACATGCTTGGACAGAAATCTTAGCTCTTGTGGCACTGCCACTCTTTAGTTTTTAATTTTTGCCCATATATAGAACAAGTCTTTAATTATGCTTGTAGATATGCAGTAGCCTTTTCTAACACCTATACTGCCTCCTGGCTGGAATGTATTTTATTTCCAGCATAATTGGATGTTTAGAGATTTGTAGGGTAACAGTCTGTTTTTTCACATGCTTTTATCACCCACTGGAGGTGGACTTGCTTGCTGACCGTGGTCCCCTGGGGATCTGTGGCCTCAGCCAAACAGGTGTGCACTTGCTGTCCATGTTTCATAAAACCCATTCAGTTGTACATTCAGCTACCATGCTGCTAATTATTGGAACTTCACTTTGATATACCACAAATTTCCATTAAATATTTCAGTGATGTACAGATGCTACTTTAGAATTATTTTGGTCTTTTTCCATCTATGCAGAACAGTAGCTGTACTTAGCAACTGCACATGGGAAGAGGCTACTCTGCAGGTAGCACTGATAGCCTTTCTGCTCCTCAGTCTGCACTCAAAAGAAACATTGGTTTCCACAGGTGTGCTTAGATGCTTTCCAAAGCTGAGGTAAATGTTTTGACTGTCCTCGTTTTTCTTGGCTAGCTTTTCCTTGAATATTTGTACATTTTTTTCTGTTATGCTTTGGACAATGGATATAGTTTGGACTGTAAGGAAAACAGACTGTGAGTTACTACGATTTTCTCTGGAAATACATTTTTTTTTGTCTTCAGCACTACTCTGTCAACTTCTGTTTTTTGTTTAAAAAAGCCTGTGTCCAAAATAAAGGAACAGATGTTACACTTGCAAAAGACACACTAACCTTAGCATGTCTTTTGAAAGCTTCTTTGCACTATTCTTAGGTTCTTATTTCTAAGAAAGTTACTCAAAATCTTGTCTGTGGTAACAATTATCGTAATTTTTCCGAGCCATTTTTATGTACATATTTTCATTGTGTGAAACTATTTGAAAGAAAGGCCTGCTTCAGGATTTTCTTTTATAGCTTATTTTCATCTTCAACTCGCATCTCTCTGTGGCTTCTTTAAGATAATGTACAGAAGTTGTGGTGGTGCAGAAGTTGAAGTCCAGAAGTCCAGAACACTCTAAGATTTTGTAATGTGCTACAGGTCTTGCTATTCTATCTCGTATGTAGATAAAATTTGATGAAATTTCTGACTTTCCATGACAAGGAGAATTTTTTTTTTTTTTTAATTAAAGATCCTTTGTTTCTGCATTGGCACCAATACTCTCCACCTATACACACAGAATTGTTCAAACTGGGTGAGGCCAATGGTCTATTTCCCAACTCCAACAGTGCACAACAGCAGACACCTAAAGAACAATATAAGAACAGGGCAAGCAGAATGTGACACTTCCTAGCCCCCAGCATTGGGATTTACTGAATCATAAATGGTAGCTTTGGGCTTAATAGTTCTTGGTGGATTTTTGACCCAGGAATATGAACCCATCTAAACTTTTGGCACCTGTAACATACTATGACAAAATTTCTGCAATTTAACTATGCCTTCATTTACATTTCTGAGAGTCCTGTCCACAACTCACTATTTCTTTTGAGTTTTTGTCATGTAATTCTTTGATAGTGTGTCTATTCAAATACCAGTTGTACGAATTTTCCGCATTTTTTATTTTGTATGTCATGTATCTTTTTTTTGTGATAAAGCACCATCTTCAGAAAAGAGTGCTGAAAATATCTAAATTGCTGGCCTTTTTTTCCAGACTCATGATAAACAGTAAATAAATTTTGTCTGTTGGATCCAAGGTGGACAGATTGCTGGTTCTGGGGATTTTTTGTTTTGTTTTGTATTTTTTTTTCCGAGGATTGGTGAATGTTTGGACTTTCCTATATTTTTTAATGGATATGCTGAGCTGTGCTCCTCCATTGATTCCTTCCTCCACTGGAAGACTGTGAGCTTCATGGTGTGTCCTCCTTCTCTCCAAACTTTGGAAGACATTGTCACATGCAGAATTGTTTGCATGTGCATAGCGGTCTTGAATCTGCAGCAATCTCATAGATACTACATGACTAATTTCAAAAATTTTTTTCTGATTTTTCTTCAGGGCATAATGCCTTTCTATGGATTCTAGTATCAAGTCTCAATATCCACTTGCTAACAGAATTTACATTTTGTTGTTTTTTATTCTCTTTGCATTTAACATCTAATTCACCCATTGTGTATAACACATGCTGTCCACATCCTGTCAGTATAATTGATACAGACAGTATTTCTGCTGTGCAAAAAGGTAGTCTTTCCTTGTATTTCTTCTCTGGAGTGTTACTCATTCAGCCGCAGTGTCAGCTGTAAATATTAGTATTATTTCTTCCAGAAACTTTATCCAGGAATATATTAGTTACCAGAACAGTAGTATCAGGGCATTTAAACTTGCTTCATCATTTTCCTTCTCTTTATTCTCTTTTGTAACCAAACAGTATCATTGTTGCTAAAACTCTCTCCTTGTAGGTGTTCTTCAACTGTGTTTCTCCCACTGCTTCACCCTTTGTCTATGTGATGTACTCAAACATAATGTCTAATGTAATTATCTTCCTTAGGCATGGGTGTTTCTTTTCCTTTGCATGGTGCAATCCACTACTATTGCAAATGTGCATCAACAGGCTTCTGTCATTTTCTTCCACAGAAATACTACACAAGAGGTGGTATTCTTGTCCTCACTATGAACTCCTTTTTGGTGAAAGTATGTATTTTATCACATCCTGGCATTTACATATTGATACATCTAAATAATGTCATATCCATTTGGATATCTGCTTTGGATAGGTCAAATGCTTTGAGTATCCTACTGGATTATTTTTCTAATCCTTATAATTTTCATTCAATTACTTTTAATTTACATCCTTTATACCACAATTCTCTATGCATTTGCATTTTTGAAAACATGGGGTTTTTTTTTAATCTAGTAGGTCAACCAACTTTTAGTTATTTTAGCGAGACATTTTCCTAAATCCTTCTTTCATCATGTTGTTGTTGTTGTTGTTGTTGTTGTTGTTATTATTATTATTATATTTTAAAGTAGAAAAATATTTCCACTTTCATTTTTCAAGGCAAACAATCTCAAATAGGTTAAAAAGCCTGTCTGGATTTTCTCCGTTTTAGTGAATTTACAACTAGCAACCCATGCACTGTAGATATTGCTGCCATTTTGCATGGTACATAATAGCAAATGAATAGCTATTTAGATTTGCAGATTACTTATTTAAAAGATATGATAAAGATATCATCTCATTTAATTCTTTCTATCGTTAGTCCTATCTTCTGATTAGTTCCAGTAAGCCACGCTTTATTTCCAACACCATGAATTATTTTTATTTACACTGCTCACATAAATGTGGAGTAGATAGAGAAGGGCACGTTAAAAAACTTTTAGGAAACATAATTTAAAGTATACCTTCCCTCTCAGCAGCTCAGCTGAATTCAGCAAAATGAGGAGAGAAAAAGGGAGATTGCTGTATGAAGAGTCCTAGTGTTACCCCTTTGCGTCTCTTATCAGAGTACCATTAGTTATCAAAATAGTGCATTAACATTGTCCAGGACTTTTGTGATTTATTCAAGTGGTTTCAGAGGATGGCTCTATATGTAGCAGATTAGATGGTGAAGATAAAACACTTTCTGGAACCCAGTCCAGAAAAGCAAGTGGTTCTAGATCACTGTCTCCCTCTTGAGGAGCATTTTTTAATATATGTATATACTTATATTGCATATTTGCGTATATACAAACACAGATGCAACATGGATGAACTGCTATAAAATTTCACCAGGCAAGATGAGTGGATATTATTTCATAGATGGTTGGAAGTAACCAACCTTCTCTTTGTTCAAGGACTTCCATCACTTCCCATGGGAGCTATACAATTTAATCAGTTTGATATACATGTGCAATCATTTAGTTTCACACATTTTCTGCAACTTTGACTCACACTTCCTTTCTCTTATTCTCCATTTTGACAATTAATGTGTTTTGCTACTGAAGTAGCTCATACATGCAGGATCATTTTTCTTCTATGACACTCAGCTCACAATCAGTTTCAGCTGTGTTAATATCTCCCACAATTTATTGCTACTCTGAAGGAAAAAACTGAAAAAGGAGTGGAGTTAACTGGAATAATAACAACCACCACCAAACTAGAGGTATCATCCTCTGAGATGATACAAAATAAGGACAGGTTTTATTTAGGCATTTTTGAGATATGTTTTGCTTTTTATTTTTTAATTTTCCACCTCTATTTAGACCTTTAGCTAAAAATAATTACAAGACAGCAATATCACTACTGTTATTTCTTCCTCAGAGATGTATTTCTTCATTTAGTGCTGCAAAATCACTACTTGCTATTATCTCTTACTCACAAAGTCTTTACCTAACTCTTAGGTTCACTCTTTTAAATCAATGACATCAAAACTGCTGAGCCTTAGATCTTTGTTTTATATTCCTTTTGGTAGATAAGGACAAAGGAAGGCCTGGTTAAAGACATTTTGCATCTTACATGCACAACAAATGATCAGGAGTGTTAGCTAGTATCTTTATAAACCTCTACCTCTTTGGCCATCCACCAGAATGTACAATCTGTGACTGTAGCTATAGGGACCTGCACATCAACTTGTTTGGCTTCAGGACTGCTGCTGCTGAAGATGATCCTGGTAGGCACGTAAGCTAGGAAATGCACCTTTTGATCTCTGCTACAGAAACTGCAGGAAACCAGTTTTAAGTAGGCATATAATAGGTCAAAATGATCAAAAAGGTGGAAGAGAAGTTAACTAATAAAAGAGTGTGACCCACTGCTCAAGGCAGGTAGCATTACATGTCAAGACTGCGTAGAAGACAGGTGTTAAAAGATCTCAGTTCCCTGATGTACGTAGGTTTGATCTTTCACAGGTGTAATGATTTTAATCTCTGTAGGATGCCCATTTATCATCATCATCCCATTCATCACTACTGAAGATCAATGAACACATCAGTTTTAGGCCAAACACAGCATATGCAGTAACGTATTGAACAAAATAGCCCATGAAGGAGGCAGAAGGGAAGAAGAAGGGGGTATTTGTACTGCTTAGCATTTGATGCTGAACTTAGAAAACAATTTTTCTAATCACTTAATGCAGAAACACAGGTTACCTGGAGCAAAAGCCTCTACAGAGTGCCCAGAACAAAGTCCCATGGTGCTACAGAAGGAAAGAATGTGACAAAATACTCTAACCTCCCATTGCCA